>NW_028255348.1:0-53903 GCF_964263255.1 Lissotriton vulgaris | reverse complement strand
GACTATATACTATATATATATATACATATATACTAGCAGCCCGCCCCAGCGTTGCCTGGGGCAGAAAGGGGCTGGGGGCAGTACACCCGCTCCCGCCCGCCCCCCTCCCGCCCCCACTCCCTCCCGCCCCCACTCCTCCCACCGGTCCCTCTGTGCACACCCGCTCCCGCCCCCTCCCGGCCCGACTCCCTCCCGCTCTGATTTCAATGAGCATTTACTTTACCTGAGCTGCCTTCCCGCGATCTTCACTTCACCGCCCCTCCTCTTCGCCATGACGCGCCCGGGCTCCTCACTTCACCGCAGCTTCATGCTCTCTTCACCGCAGCTTCATGTCTCTCCTCCTCGTCGCCAGCGCTACGTCACGGCCAGAGCAGCGTCGCGGCCGGGGCTACTTTCAGGGCACTACTTTTTTTTAATAGTTATATTTTTAAATGTACGTTTTATTTTTATTTTTTAAAGCCTATGTCCATCTGCACACCCTGACAATTTCTAAAATGTATCGGGTGTGTGGATTGGCGCTGTGGTTCCCGAGTTTACCTTGCCAAAAGGTTTGTGTTCTCTCTTTATAATAGAAGTGTATATATATATATATATATATATATATATATATATATATATATATATATATATATATATATATATATATATATATATATATATATATATATATATATATATATATATATATATATATATATATATATATATATATATATTTATATATATATATATATATTCACAGAAAAAACCATAGGTTATAGTCCATATATAGTTAGGAATTTGCATTTACAAAACCTTGAAAATTCAATGAAAAAACCATTGGTTTTAGGCCATATATAGTTAGGGATTTGCATTTAGAAAACCTTATTTTACTCGCATAAAACCATTGAAATTCCATATATAGTTATAAGCGCTAACTATATATCGCGCACCCGCAATCCACTGCTGATGATGTCACATATTACATCATTCATGACATGGTTAGTGACATCACTGATGACATCACTGATGACATCTCAAATGACATCACTGATGACATCACTGATTACAACATCCAGTGACTGTATGTTTCTGTAAAGTTAAAATATGTTTTACATATTGAAGAATGAGTGGATATATAAGTGTCTGGATGAAGGATTTACTAGGTGCATGACTGACTGATTGAGTGAGTGATTAAATGTGTCTCACTGAGTGCATGGGTTAGTGACTAAACTGTTTTAATTTGTGCATCATTATATCTGTTGTTCTACAAACTGCTGCATATGTTGATCAGTAGCTATATGAGTAACTGTATGGGTTATTGATTGGTTGTCCAAGTATTTGTATGGGAAACTGAGTGTGTGTGTGTATGGGTGGCTGGGAGGTGTGTGACTCTGTACATAGATGTGTGAGTAGTTGATTCACTATATGTATAGATTCAAAAGTGCATGTGCAAACAGCTGTATGGGCGGTTGACTGTGCATGAGTGTATTAGTGAGTGAATGGATATCTCAGTGCTACATGTCAAATTAAGTACATATGTAAAACACAGTACATGTGAGAGTTCACATCTATAAATAACTGTGCATAAGAGCCAGTGAATGTGTGAGTGGCTGTATGGATCATTGTGAACATGTATCAGAGATTGTATAAGAGAGTAAAGTAAATATGTGTTAGTATATGTTTGAATAAGTAAGGTGTGTATAACTGTATAGTTGAGAAAATGGAGGTGTGATTGATTTTTGGCATAACTGACTAGGTGTGTGAGTAACTCCATGGATGAGTGACAGTCTGTGACTGTCTGTTTACACTGATTGTATCTAAGGTTATATTAGAGTCTGAAGAGGTTCAAGGTATTATCACATGAATGATATCATCAGTGATGTGATCAGTCATGTCAAATGAGATGTTATCAGTGATGTCATCAGTGATGTCATTTGAGATGTCATCAGTGATGTCATCAGTGATGTCACTAACCATGTCATGAATGATGTAATATGTGACATCATCAGCAGTGGATTGCGGGTGCGCGATATATAGTTAGCGCTTATAACTATATATGGAATTTCAATGGTTTTATGCGAGTAAAATAAGGTTTTCTAAATGCAAATCCCTAACTATATATGGCCTAAAACCAATGGTTTTTTCATTGAATTTTCAAGGTTTTGTAAATGCAAATTCCTAACTATATATGGACTATAACCTATGTTTTTTTCTGTGAATTTCAATGGTTTTTTAATAGCAAATATCAAAAGCTGTCAAATGTCAAGTACGTGATAGGTAAAAACTTTTCGTGTTTATGCACGCTGATGTGCTTTGAACGCTGCCCCCCCCCCCACTCCCCTCTTTTCTCTTAGTAGTACTCTCTCTTTGCAGATAGTGAACGGTAGTTAACTCAGACCTTTACCCCTGTTGTAATCCGTCGTACCTGCTTGTCTCTCCATTTGATTAATTATTATCCAAGCATTTACTGTTTTACAATTGGTTCTCTTTGGATCATTCTCTATTTACAAACAAGCACAAAGTCGCAATACTCTGTTTAGTCTTTGCAGATAGTGAAAAATCGTGTAAAAAAATAAAAGTAATCGAGCAAAATCAGTAGACCACTAATTCGATCTCTTTTTAACCTCGGTAAAATACAAACATTAGGAATAACCCTTCATGAGAAATACGAAAATAGTGAAATGAATTGAGCTCCACACCATGAGGGCTGCAAAACAGCTCGACTCCGCCACCCACACCGCCCAAAATAACGGCAAACCCTATGCAAATATTATAAATATACACAACACACCACCAAAGAAACAGAGTAAAACATTTTATTAAATAACTATTTACATAACTATTTTATACTTTTTATTGCCCGATCCGGCTAGCTCAATCGATCGAGCATGAAAGTCATGCACTGATAACAAGCGTTGAGAGTTTGTAGAACGATGGCTTCAGATTTTCCACATACGGTGTAGTGGCGCGAACTGGCAGGGGGCGTTTGGATTCTACCCCTTCTCCAAATAAGATTTTCATACGTGAATGTTCGTTCATGCTTTTTGTCCCTGAGTTGCTTCCATGTCACTGCCTTACATAAATGGCATAAGTCCTGGTTGTTGAGTGCCATACTTCAGAGTTCTAAGCAGCTCTTGTAACACTGTTTAAACCTTATTTGCACCTGCTGCAGCTTCACTATTCAAAGTAAGTGGGGTCCATTTGTGGACCTGACTGCATTGGAAAACAATGTGATACGGTGCCTCCCTAAACCGCTTGACGGAGGCCCCCGAGGGGCGGTGAGATGGCGCGGACTGAGAGGGGGCGCTTGGCTCCTGCCCCCTCCCCAAGTCGTGTTGCCCTGGTGAGGCCTGAGATCGCCCCCGGCATAGGCGGCCGGCTCCCGGGGTCCGGCGGAATTTTTTCCCTTTTGAAGAATCTTTCATTCTGGACCTTGTCCCACAATCCGTTTCACCTGAAGACACGCTGTCGTAGGGCGCCCCTTTACCGTTTTAGTTGCCATTCCGCCCGCTTTTGGTACTCTGTGCCTCTTCCGCCATTCAGCTGTTTACCGCTCGCTCTTGCGACTACAACGTCTCGCTCACCATGTAGTTGAGTTGCTCCCGCTCTTAAGATTTGACCGAACTTTTTGGACTGCTGAAAGCGGTGGAATTCCGACCGCTGGTTGGTGGAGACATTTTGACTATATTCTGCACCTGCATTGTCGCGTAATGCGTCATATGACGCGACACGTTAGCGCACCCGGAAGTGCTCCGGTGCGCAAGGCGCAGCTTCCCGGAAACGATCCAGAGCGCGCCGCGCAGCGCGTAACGTAAGCATAACAGGTCATGTGACTTGTTAATAAAACTTTTCATTGGTTCATTTTACTTTTCTTTTCCTAATTATGTAAGACTAGGTCATGTGACCTAAAAATAACACTTTTCATTGGATTAAAACATTTTTTTTCCCCAAACGATGAAAGCCCCACCTTGTTTCTGGATGTTTCAGACTGAAGCTGGCGTCACCATGAGAGCACCACCATCTCGTAGCTCCGTCGTGGCCATTCCGCAAGCAATCATGGCAGCCGATCCCCACCGGAAGCCTGCGGGAGTCGAGGGCCCCCAAGACTTTTGTACAATCTTCAAGGCTGAGGAGACGCTTTCGAGAATGGAACCCAAGCCCTGGCAGACAAGCGTCCGAGTTACAAGGTGTCCCAGGGCCATTTTACTGGACCAGGCCCAAATCCGAAGAGCCGGCCGCCATTTTAAGAGTCCTGTGGCAGCCGCCTACCGCTGCACCGCAAGAGTGGGAGCAACTCAACTACATGGTGAGCGAGACGCTGTAGCCGTAAGAGCGGGCGCTAAACAGCTGAATGGCGGAAAAGGCACAGTGTAGCAAAAGCGGGCGGAATGGCGACTGAAACGATAAAGGGGCGCCCCACTACAGCAGACAAGCCTCCGCCATGTGCTTCAAAACTGCATATGTATCTCGTGATATCAAGGTTGGGCAACCAGTACAGAACAAGCAGTTACGAGTCCCATTTACACCGGCGCCATTTTGGGCGCGGCCGGGCAGGTCCAGGATCTACTGAAACATAAAAAATGAGGCTGACGTCTCTGAAGCAGTTGACGAACAGCAGGACATAGCAAATAAACATGAACTCTCTAAAGCTGTTAACTCACTGCAGAACAAAACAAGTGAACCTGAAACCTCTGGAATAATTGTCACTCAAAAGAACAACACACAAAACTCTGTAGAGCCTGAAGAAAAAAAAACAGAAGGGCACTGTAGTTTCAGACACACTTAACACTAATGACTAAACAAAGATATCGTCTGTTTATAAAGCAGTTATCATCTTGACAGAATTGACAAAGAAGTGTACAGACACCAATGCATCAGCATTCTCGGAGATAACATCTTAAGGAACAAAGAAAGACCTGTTCACTCTTGACACCCCAGGTGCTGTGTATATTGCACTATAGTGCTGCATCGAGAAAACGGGCAACCCTATTGATGTGGATTTTTCATTATTGATTATTGTAAAGAAATGTCGACTCCCCCCTTTAGCAGATTAGCTAAATGTTTGCGTAATTTAGGCATAAAAGTTATATTATTGTTGTTGTTGTTGTTATCGTTATAGTTCTGGTTAATTTCAAAAAATGGTTAAATATATTTACAGTTTTTGTTGCGTTCGTTATATTTAAATATTAATAAAGTTTTAAAATGTAACTGTCTTGGAGTACTATATTTTTTAAAAAAATCGGGTGAATGGGGCCTTGAATCGGGTTATTGTCATGTGTGGGCTTTGCAAGTGTACTGCTACAAGATCGGACATTTCAAACTCAAATGCACGTTCTTTTTCTTACCTTTCCGAAGCATGGAGCGCAATAGCAGGCAGAGAAAGGGTGATGCACGTGTTGAACACTACCTGACCTGGCAAGTTGCTGGCAGTGCCCCCCCGCCCGCTCCTAAAAGAGGGCACACACACACCGCCGCCCCGAGTACTTCACAAATCTTTAAAAGACCATGCGCTTGTTCATGAGGCTTAAATGGTTTATCACCTCTTCTAAAACCCCTGCATCGACCCTCTGACGTTTCCTGGAAAAATTACCATGTAACACAATACCAAGCCCTGTCAGCTGAAACCCCCAAGGAATCGTGGGGCATATTATCAAGGGGGTTTATCTCCGCTTTTTTGGCTTTAAAAGCCATGAAAGCGGAGATAAAATTATCTCCCTATTACCAAGCTGTCGCTAACACCAGTTAGTGACAGCTAAAAGGAGATAGCGACCATCTTGGGCCCCGCTTTGCATGTCAGTGATACTTATCACTAATGACATGCAAAGTGGCGTACCAAGATGTTAGCGACTGGAAACAGTCCCTAACATCGCTATCTTCTATTACCAACTTTTGGAGATATTCGCGCTAAGCGCGAATATCTCCAAAATCTAACACCTGCCCTGAGCAGTTCTTAGCCATGTTATCCAATGGGAGGTGGATAACATGGCTAAGAGCATTTGCTCGATAATACATGAATATCGCTGACTTTTCTGCGATAATAGCAAGGTTTATCTGCGATAAAAATCGCCGATGTGCGGCGATAATTTTTGTCTCTAAACAAGTTAGAGACAAAAATTATCGCTAGTTGTTCGTAATATGCCCCCGGGTTTTTGCTTGCAGAAATCGGGAGGCGGGAGACTAGCACTGAAATCAGTAGTCACACGCCTGAATCAGGAGGGTTGGCATGTCTGAATTCTCTACAGCTGGGGCCATAAACTACATCCGCAGGGGTAGGTGATAGCCTGGGACCAGCCTGGCATCTAAAATGGCTGCCGTGCACGACAAAATTGTGGCATTGGAAAAAAGGCAAGATGGCGCAGCCGCTGGAAGAGATGTATCAACATATACGAGCCTCCTCAGCCACCCTCAGGAAACATAGGGGATTAGGATACGTCTCCCGCACCCCCTTATACCTTGTAATTTAATTAACGAAGCACAAAATGGCGAATTCCCGTTTCGCTACCAGTTTGCGGCCCAGTTCGCGGCCCGTGAAGCGCTTCTACCGTGAAAAATCATTTTTTTTTCTTTTCCCCATGGGACCCTTTAATAACCCCAACAACATTCCTAGGGGGTCAAGAGGGGGATACCTTGCCCCCTTTCATTAAATTCCCCCTTAGTTTTTCACCTCTTCTTCTCTCTCGATCCTACCGAGAGACAAGATGGCGGCCGCTCCGGACTGTCACGCAGCAAAATAAAAAAAAGCTCACGCACAGCCGCTGGAAGAGATGTATCAACATATATCAGCCTCCTCAGCCACCCTCAGGAAACATAGGGGATTAGGATACGTCTCCCGCACCCCCTTATACCTAGTAATTTAATTAACGAAGCACAAAATGGCGAATTCCCGTTTCGCTACCAGTTTGCGGCCCAGTTCGCGGCCCGTGAAGCGCTTCTACCGTGAAAAATCATTTTTTTTTCCTTTTCCCCACGGGACCCTTTAATAACCCCAACAACATTCCTAGGGGGTCAAGAGGGGGATACCTTGCCCCCTTTCATTAAATTCCCCTTTCGTTTTTCACCTCTTCTTCTCTCTCGATCCTACCGAGAGACAAGATGGCGGCCGCTCCGGACTGTTTAGAATGTTGACAGACACCGGAGAGCCAATCAGCTTTCTGCGCGCAAAGTTCCGATAAGCGAAAAGTAAGCGGACCGGATCGCTGCCCGGAGCGCTGTTACAGATATATATCTTGATTTAAACGTTAATTTCTCAAAATCCACTGAAGCACATATATTGAGACCTAGCAAAGGCACATCGGGCTACCAGTCCCTACAATTTTGCCAACTTTCGTGCAAATCCATTCAGCCGTTCGAGCTAAAAGTGAGGCCAACCGCCCTATGGAAAACTCAATGTAAAAAACGCGTTTTGGGACCCCCCTTTTTTCTCAGCCCCCCCTTGACGAAGCCCCACCAAATTTTCAGGGGCTGCTCAGAAACAAAATGTGCCATTTTCCTGAAAATTTCAGCCGATTCCGTCCACAAACGCCAAAGTTATTAGACATAGAATTTTCAGAAATCCCATAGGGAATTAATCCTAACTATATATACCTACTGGCGATAGCCAGTAGGTAATATATATATATATATATATATATATATATATATATATATATATATATATATATATATATACCAGTTCACGTCTGTGCAGTCCAAGCCCAGGATGGTGAGGCGGGGTCTCTGTAAGCGCGCCACAGACAGACGCGTGGGTATGTGCAAGGAAACTTCTTCGAGGTAAAGAAGAACAAAGACCCTTGGGGAAACGTTTGGAGGTTTTTAATGTGAACACATGGCGGATGCATTTCTGGCCGATGTTTTGCCGTCTTCAGCGCCCAAAGCCTACACAGGTAAGTGTGCACCTTAGCCAAAGTTCCACCTCTCTTTAAACCTGCTGTTCCAAGTTTGCACCGCCCCCAGTGCTTCCAGTGCTTCCACTCAGCACACCTGTGTAGCATCCCTTGCATCGACCGCCAGGGACTCTCTACGGGGGGTTCTGGGATGTGTAGTTTCCCATAGCACAAGGGATGCTACACAGGTGTGCTGAGTGGAAGCACTGGGGGCGGTGCAAACTTGGAACAGCAGGTTTAAAGAAAGGTGGAACTTTGGTTAAGGTGCACACTTACCTGTGGAGGCTTTGGGCGCTGAAGACGGCAAAACATCGGCCAGAAATGCATCCGCCATGTGTTCACATTAAAAGCCTCCAAACGTTTCCCCAAGGGTCTTTGTTCTTCTTTACCTCGAAGAAGTTTCATTGCACATACCCATGCGTCTGTCTGTGGCGCGCTTACAGAGACCCCGCCTCACCATCCTGGGCTTGGACTGCACAGACGTGAACTGTTAAGTTCTTCGTATGCCAAAGGTGTTTGGACTGTCCGAAGCCTGCCTCGGAGACCAAGGGGAAAAACGTCGGCAGGAGCGAGGTCAGTCGGACCCCGTGTTGGGCGGCAGACACTGTTCTGCAGCCCCTGTCACATAAACTCCTGGAATCAGAGGCGGAGGCGGCATGGGGAGACGGAGGAGGTTTTGCTGTGGACATTAAAGCCGGGAGTCGCATCAGCAATTTGTTGGGGTGTCCCAGGGCGCACTTTGGCCATCTTCCCTCATGGATGCACATGGGAATGTAACAACAATCCACCCCCGCCAGCATCGACCGCCAGGGACTCTCTACGGGGGATTCTGGGATGTGTAGTTTCCCATAGCACAAGGGATGCTACACAGGTGTGCTGAGTGGAAGCACTGGGGGCGGTGCGAACTTGGAACAGCAGGTTTAAAGAGAGGTGGAACTTTGGCTAAGGTGCACACTTACCTGTGGAGGCTTTGGGCGCTGAAGACGGCAAAACATCAGCCAGAAATGCATCCACCATGTGTTCACATTAAAAGCCTCCAAACGTTTCCCCAAGGGTCTTTGTTCTTCTTTACCTCGAAGAAGTTTCCTTGCACATACTCACGCGTCGGTCTGTGGCGCGCTTACAGAGACTCCGCCTCACCATCCTGGGCTTGGACTGCACAGACGTGAACTGTTAAGTTCTTCGTATGCCAAAGGTGTTTGGACTGTCCGAAGCCTGCCTCGGAGACCAAGGGGAAAAACGTCGGCAGGAGCGAGGTCAGTCGGACCCCGTGTTGGGCGGCAGACACTGTTCTGCAGCCCCTGTCACATAAACTCCTGGAATCAGAGGCGGAGGCGGCATAGGGAGACGGAGGATGTTTTGCTGTGGACATTAAAGCTGGGAGTCGCATCAGCAATTTGTTGGTGTGTCCCAGGGCGCACTTTGGCCATCTTCCCTCATGGACGCACATTGGAATGTAACAACAATCCACCCCCCCAGCATCAACCGCCAAGGACTCTCTACGGGGGAATCTGGGATGTGTAGTTTCCCATAGCACAAGGGATGCTACACAGGTGTGCTGAGTGGAAGCACTGGGGGCGGTGCGAACTTGGAACAGCAGGTTTAAAGAGAGGTGGAACTTTGGCTAAGGTGCACACTTACCTGTGGAGGCTTTGGGCGCTGAAGACGGCAAAACATCAGCCAGAAATGCATCCACCATGTGTTCACATTAAAAGCCTCCAAACGTTTCCCCAAGGGTCTTTGTTCTTCTTTACCTCGAAGAAGTTTCCTTGCACATACTCACGCGTCGGTCTGTGGCGCGCTTACAGAGACTCCGCCTCACCATCCTGGGCTTGGACTGCACAGACGTGAACTGTTAAGTTCTTCGTATGCCAAAGGTGTTTGGACTGTCCGAAGCCTGCCTCGGAGACCAAGGGGAAAAACGTCGGCAGGAGCGAGGTCAGTCGGACCCCGTGTTGGGCGGCAGACACTGTTCTGCAGCCCCTGTCACATAAACTCCTGGAATCAGAGGCGGAGGCGGCATAGGGAGACGGAGGATGTTTTGCTGTGGACATTAAAGCTGGGAGTCGCATCAGCAATTTGTTGGTGTGTCCCAGGGCGCACTTTGGCCATCTTCCCTCATGGACGCACATTGGAATGTAACAACAATCCACCCCCCCAGCATCAACCGCCAAGGACTCTCTACGGGGGAATCTGGGATGTGTAGTTTCCCATAGCACAAGGGATGCTACACAGGTGTGCTGAGTGGAAGCACTGGGGGCGGTGCGAACTTGGAACAGCAGGTTTAAAGAGAGGTGGAACTTTGGCTAAGGTGCACACTTACCTGTGGAGGCTTTGGGCTCTGAAGACAGCAAAACATCGGCCAGAAATGCATCCGCCATGTGTTCACATTAAAAGCCTCCAAACGTTTCCCCAAGGGTCTTTGTTCTTCTTTACCTCGAAGAAGTTTCCTTGCATATATATATATATATATATATATATATATATATATATATATATATATATATATATATATATATATATATATATATATATATATATATATATATATATATATATATATATATATATATATTTATATTTCTCTCTTCGTGCTTCGCCGATCCTGGGGGATGGGAAGTAGCGTGTGTGGAGACATTCGGGGCATATATATATATATATATATATATATATATATATATTCACAAAAAAACCCATAGGTTTCACACCAGTTATAGTTAGCTAAACATTTTACTCATACAAAACCATTGAAATACCCACGTTATAGTTAGTTGGACTCACTATAACTCGCGCACCCGCAATCCACTGCTGATGATGTCACATATTACATAATTCATGACATGGTCAGTGACATCACTGATGACATCTCTGATGACATCTCAAATGACATCACTGATCTTATCACTGATGACATCATCCAGTGACTGTGTGTTTCTGTAAAGTTTAAATTTGTTTTACATATTGAAGAATGAGTGGATATATACGTATCTGGATGAAGGATTTAGTAGGTATGTGACTGATTGTATGAGTGAGTGATTAAATGTGTCTTACTGAATGTATGGGTTGGTGACTAAACTGTCTGAATGTGTGCATAAGTATGTCTGTTATTGTGTAAGCTGCTGCATGTGTTGATCAGTAGCTATATAAGTGGCAATATAGGTTATTTATTGGTTGACCAAGTATTTGTATGGGAGACTGAGTGTATGTGTGGGTGGCTGGGAGGTGTGTGACTCTGTGCATAGATATGTGAGCAGTTGATTCACTAGGTGTATGGGTTTAAGAGTGCATGTGGAAACAGCTGTCTGGGCAGTTGACTCTGTGCATGGGTGTGTTGGTGAGTGAATGGATATCTCAGTGCTACATGTCCAAGTAAGTACATATGTATAACACAGTGCATGTGAGAGTTGGCATATATAAATGACTATACATAAGAGCCAGTGATTGTGCGAGTGGCTGTATGGATACATTTGTACTTGTATCAGTGATTGTATAAGAGAGTATGTGTTAGTATATGTTTGATTAAGTAAAGTGTTGTTTGTATAACTGTATAGATGAGGAAATGGGAGTGTTATTGAATGTTTGCATGACTGACTAGGTGTGTGAGTAACTCCATGGATGAGGGGCAGTGTGTGAGTCTCAGTATAGGTGTATAAGTGCATATGATAGTGTTGTATTGATGAGTGACTGTATGTATGAGTGATTGTATGGGTGAATGAGTGGATGTGTGTGTAGACCTAGGAATCAGTGAGTGCATATGTAGTAACTGGTATTGGTGTGTCTATGGTTTCAAGAATGGTAGCCTGCATTTAACACTGGGTGTATCAAAGGTTATATTAGAGTGTGAGGAGGTGCATCGTATTATCACATGAATGATGTCATCAGTGATGAGATCAGTGATGTCAATTGACATGTATATATATGTATTGAAATTAAAGGTGTCAATTGGGAAGCCATCAGTGATGTCATTAGTGATGTCATTTGAGATGCCATCAGTGATGTCACTGACCATGTCATGAATGATGTAATATGTGACATCATCAGCAGTGGATTGCGGGCGCGCGAGTTATAGTGAGTCCAACTAACTATAACCTGGGTATTTCAATGGTTTTGTATGAGTAAAATTTTTAGCTAACTATAACTGGTGTGAAACCTATGGTTTTTTTTGTGAATTTCAAAGGTTTTTTAAATGCTAATTCCTAACTATAACGATTGTGAAACCTATGGTTTTTTCAGTGAATTTCAAAGGTTTTTTAAATGCTAATTCCTAACTATAACAATTGTGAAACCTATGTTTTTTTCAGTGAATTTCAAAGGTTTTTTAAAAGCAAATTCCTTTGTATATTGAGTTTGTAACCTACGATTTTTAAACTGATTTTTTTTTATTACCTGTTTTATATAACTATTATTTTTTTTCTTCTTTTTTTTCACAAAAATAATGTTTTCAATGTATTTTTCATGTAGGTTTTTTTTATAATATTGTCTTGGGGAGCTCAGGGTGCGCGCACCGGTAAGCTCACCCGAGAGCGCAGCGAGAGCGCTATTGCCGCGTGCGGAAAAAAAACTATGTATTTAACTAAATAATAATGTAAGACATTCAGTAGCATACTTACAAAAGTAGTATTCTTGATTGTAAATACCCGTATTATAACTTTAAACGTATTTCCGTAATGCTAGCAAAAAGTCATTTAGACGCGCCGCGTAAGCGCCCCTGGAAGCGCCTACGTACGTGCCGCGTAAGCGCCCCCGGAAGCGCCTATGTTCGTGCCGCGAAAGCGCCCCCGGAAGCGCTTCGGTGCGCGCAGCGTTAGCGCGTCAAGTCATGTGACCTTAAACTCTTTTCATTGGTTGTTAACAGTTTTTTTTACAACTAATGAAAACCCCACTCATTTCCTTCACTTCTTCTTTCACTATGGAGACAGCAAGACCTGTTCTTTTCTGTTCTTCCTTTTTGTGAAAAGAATGGCTGCTAGACCACCCAGCAGCAGTGAGGACTCAGATGGCTTCATTGAGGAGGTGCCTCCTGAGCCCAAGGTGAAGGAGCACTTTATTTGGTAGTTTTTCACCATACCACCAGGTGAAAAAAAGGTGAATGCTCCAAAAGTGGAGTGCAAAATTTGCAAAACTGTGCTTTCACGGGGTGATCCTACAAGGAAGTACAGTTTTGGAAACTCGACAATGATTCGGCATGTTCAGAGGAGGCACCCCCAGAACTATGCCCGGGAGAGTGTCAGGGCCCTGGCACAAAATCCCCCAAGGGATGGTGCTTCAACATCTACTGGAGGACCAACTTCATCAAACGTGAGAGGGAGACCTGAGCAGCTGATTCCTAATATTCAGCCTGTTTTTCATGGCATCACTATAAAATGTAAGGACTGTGATGAAATGCTTTGTTACGGAGAACAAAGTATCATGAACATTGTACGTACAAGGGAAAACCACCGCTGCCGTCCCCAGCCCTAATTTTTACTTTTTTTTGCTCCTGTTGAGCAGTTTGACATTCCCTGTTTTTGTTTTTGTTTACAAAGAAAATCTAAAAAGAAGAAAAAAACTGTTCTTTTTAGAACTACCTCCAATTCTCCAAAAAGAGCTGTATTCTTAACAAATACAAAAGGAGTGAGTGAAGTGGAGTGCAGTGAGAGAGGAAAGGAAAATGAGTGAGGGAGCAAAAAAAGGGACGAAATGGGAAAGGAAGTGAAGTAGAGGGATTGAAAGAAGGTGAGTGTGAGAGTATGGCTGAGTTACAGGGTGTGAGCGTGACAGAAGAGGAGTGAGAGACTAAGGTGACGGAAAGAATGAGGCTAACAGAGAGAGAATGATGGAAGGGGAGTGTAGAACTAAGAGGACAGCGGGAGTAAGACAAGGAGTTAGTGAAGTGGAGTAAGGATAGTAAGGGAAGGGAAAAGAGTGAAGGAGAAAAGGAAGGGAAGAGAGAGGAAGGAAAGTAAAGGAGAAGGTCTGAAAGAAGGTGAGTGTGGGAGTGTGGCTGAGTTATAGGGAGTGAGCTTGACAGAAGAGGAGTGAGAGGCTAAGAGGACGTAGAGAATGAGGCTAACAGAGAGAGAATGAGGGAAGGGGAGTGTAGAACTAAGAGGACAGAGGGAGTAAGAGAAGGAGTTAGTGAAGTGGAGTAAGGAGAGTAAGGGAAGGAAAAAGAGTGAAGGAGCAAAACAAGGGAAGAGAGAAATAAAAGTAAAGGAGAAAGTCTGAAAGAAGGTGAGTGTGGGAGTGTGGCTGAGTTACAGGGAGTGAACGTAACAGAAGAGAAGTGAGAGACTAAAGGGACGGAGAGAATAAGGCTAACAGAGAGAGAATGAGGGAAGAGGAGTGTAGAACTAAGAGGACATAGGGATTAAGAGAAGGAGTTAGTAAAGTGGAGTAAGGAGAATAAAGGAAGGGAAAAGAGTGAAGGAGCAAAAGAAGGGAAGAGAGAGGAAGGAAAGTAAAGGAGAAGGTCTGAAAGAAGGTGAGTGTGGGAGTATGGCTGAGTTATAGGGAGTGAGTATGACATAAGAGGAGTGAGAAACTAAGGGGACGGAATGAATGAGGCTAACAGAGAGAGAATGAGGGAAGGGAGTGTAGAACTAAGAGGACACAGGGAGTAAGAGAAGGAGTTAGTAAAGTGGAGTTAGTAGAATAAAGGAAGGGAAAAGAGTGAAGGAGCAAAAGAAGGTAAGAGAGAGGAAGGAAAGTAAAGGACAAGGTCTGAAAGAAGGTGAGTGTGGGAGTATGGCTGAATTACAGGGTGTGCGCGTAACAGAAGAGGAGTGAGAGACTAAGGGGATGGAGAAAATGAGACTAACAGAGAGAGAATGAGGGAAAGGGAGAGTAGAACTAAGAGGACAGAGGGAGTATGAGAAAGAGTTAGTATAGTGGAGTAAGGACAGTAAGAGAAGGGAAAAGAGTGAAGGAGTGAAAGAAGGGAAGAGAGAGAAAGGAAAGTAAAGGAGAAGGTCTGAAAGAAGGTGAGTGTAAGAGAAGAGTGAAGAAAAGGGGAGTAAACATGGGGATTCAGAATAAGTGAGGCAAGCGCAATAAGGGAACAGGGGTGCGGCAGCATAAGAGAAGAGTAGTGAGGTTGAAGAAAAGAGTATAGAGAAAGTTAATTTTGTACATCAGACTTACCTTATAAGTAATGTAAACTTAATTACATATTTTCAGTAAATTTAATATCTGTGAAAGAGAAAAAAAGTTAGAATATTTATAATATATATTTTACAATACAAGAGACAAAGTAGGAGATTAAAAGTCATAAAAGGGTAGTAAAAGATAAAGTAGGAGTGAAGGACTCAGAAAGGAAAACAAAGGAATGGTGAAGGTCAGAGAGAGTGAAAAAGAAATAGAGGGAGAGCAAATTACTAAAAGGATAATGACATGGATACATTCAGTGACAGAGAAAAAGACCAGGAGAGAGAAATGAAGTGAAAGTGAGTAAGATAGTAAAGGAATGTGCATTAGGAAAACTAAAGAAAGAAAGGGGAGTAAAGAAAGGGGAGTGAGTGACAGAGAAGTAGGAGTGAATAACAGTGGATTAATGACAATGTGGCATGGAAGGTGAGTGAGGGTGAATGTAGGGTCGTAAGACAGTGAGGAGACAAAGGGAGTGAAGGTAACAGAGAGGGAGTGAGGGAAGACACGTGAGAATATGAGAGAACAGAGGGAGTAAGAGAAAGAGTGAGTATAGGGCAGTAAGGTGATTAAGGGAAGGAGAATGACTGAGACAGCAAAGGAAGGGAAGAAAGAGAAGAAAAGTGAAGCAAAGGGACTGGGAAAAAGTGAGTGTGTGAGGAGAGAAAGAAGAAGGGGGGTTAAGGAAGATGAATGAGAATAACTGAAGGAACTGGAGTAAGAGAACAAGGGTGAGGGAGTGTGAGTGAAGGGCAGTGAGATTGAGGAAAAAGGAAAGATAGACAGTGGATAAAAGCAAGTGAGCATGAGACAAAGGAAGTGAAGGAGTGAGAGCATAGAGGTAGTAAAGGAATGAGTGGCAGAAAGGAACTGAGTGAGAGAGCAAAGAAAGGTAAGTAAGGGAGAGTGGATGAGTTTTAGGGAGTAAGCATGATGGAAGAGGAGTGAGAGAGTAGAGGATCGACAGAGTGAGGCTAAGAGAGACGAAGTGAGGAAAGGAGAGTGAGGATGTGAGAAGACAGAGGAAGTGAGAAAAGGAGTGAGTGAAGTGGAGTAAGGTGTGTGAGAAAAGGGGAATTATTAAGGGAACAAAGAAAAGAAAGAAGGGTAAGGTAAGGGAATTAGAGTGACTGACAGCTGGAAAGTGGCGGATGGGAGAGAGGGAAAGGGTGGTGAAGGAGTGGAGAATGAGGATAAGTGAGTAAAGTGGAATAAGAGAAGGGAGGTGAAGGAGAGTGAGAAAAGGCCAGTGAGGGTGAGTTAAAAGGAGTGATAGAGGGTGGAAATAGGTGAGTGAGCATAAGGGAAGGGGAAAATAATATATATTAGATAATACAAAATACAAAATAATTTGTACAACATGTTATATGGTTTATTTTTGCTGTTCTCAGAATATATTGAATTTCACTTTAAACGGTGACTTCAATACTACTCATCATATAACAGCAGGCAAAAAAAACACAATCAAAATGATTGTGTTTAAAAAACCCATAGTACGTTTGAATAAAAAAATGAAATTTTGAAAAAACATATCTTAACTCACTTTTGATCCATGTACTTTTCCACGAGGCCAAATAGTATATGGAAAGTCCTTTTCTTTTGAAATTAGTCAAGAGTATTCATAATCTTTCATTTACCCGAGTTTCTGAAGGAAATGCTCCAACATCTTTTACATTATGAAACAATAGTTTTATTTCCACCTCTAGCTTACTTTTTACTAATATTTTCTATAATACTCACAGCACACACTATGTGAAATACATATACTACCTCTATCAGAACTACATGTTTTTGATTATCTTCATCACTGTCACTTGGAAAGCAATTTTAAACAGCAAACTAAATTTTAATAACTGCTGCAATCTTCATGGGCCAATTACATTCCCTAAAATTTCGGTTGTAAAAACACTAGGTAAGAATTTTGTAAGTCAGAAGGCAAACGTTGTTTGAAAGTCAATTGAGTATCATTACAGTGAATCCATCCTTTATGACACTTTAAATAAGCTGTGTAATGTCCTGATGTTGTTGAAGGACCATCATGGTAAATAATTGCTGCAGTTGTAAAGGTTCTTCCTGAAATTGATAATTGAGAAGCCACAATTTTTTTATTGAAAATTTGTCAATTTAGTTCCATCAGGTCTACATCGTTGGAACATAAAAATGACATACTGTCCATATCTTTGTATAAATAATGTAGATAGCATTGCAGATTTACATTGAGTACAGACCATGCTTTGATGTGCTTTTCTAACTAGATTATTAAATGACACTGATTTGCAGTCTGGTAAAGTCAAATATATAAATCTTTCAGTGTCTATTGTAGTACTACTTGAAAAGGAGCAATTCTCGCAGTCATGCTGCCATTTATAAGAAAGGCCAAAAAGATTTTCTACATCTACACCTTCATCTTGTAAAACAACAAGCATATACATTAGAAATTCCTGACAATCTTGCTATATATTCTGTGAAAATTGTTTTTGACGAGAACATATGTCTAAAACATTTCGAATTTCAGAAACACGTTGTATTTTTGTTCTATCACTGCTACATTTGTCAAACACAGAATTTAATAAACAGCAAAATGTTTGATCATGATTTTCAGCAATCTGTTCTTGTACAGTTTGGAGAAAAAAAACAACGTTAACCACTACATTAGCATAGCAGTTGACACCAGAACTGTTTTTAAACTGAAATCCAACAACATCTTTACCTGAATCCTTTTCCTTTCTGCTTACAATTATTGGTTCATCTACTTTTTTTCTTTTTGCTATAACTTCACTACAATTTTTCTCATTTCTTCTTTTTCGGACTACCACACGCTTTTCAAATAGAGGATATTGAGGTAAATTTGGAGCATACTCTCTTCTTAACCTATTATATTCTTTTACACAATTTAGATCTGCATTTATCTTTGTCTCATCAAAATCAATCAAGTACAATCCAGATAAAGTTCTGACTCGTGATAAAGCAACATATGCCATACCCTCCTTGAACACAGAACTTCCAATATTCACCAAAGCAGTATCCACACTTAAACCTTGAGATTTATGAATAGTCACTGCATATGCCAAAGAAACAGGAAACTGTTTTCAGCGGACATATACATCTTTCACAAGCAAAAATCGTGCAGAACAACAACTGATTTGTTGTAATTCTTCAATACCATCAAATTTAATATTTATAAATTCAATTCCACCTCTATTTCGGTAATCCACAAAATCAACAACATGATCCATTGCTCCATATACTAAAACTCTTTCCACATGTAAATTCCGTCGTAAAGTTATATGACAATTTAAACATGCATACAGAGTCTTTTCCACACCAGCAGTTTTAGATATTGTCTTCTCTAAAGAATCCAATTTTGATTTCAACTTTTCAGACAAAACAATAGTTGCTCCTTCATGTTCTATTTTATCAATAGCTTCCAGTTTCACAATCTCTTGATTTTCCAACTTTAACATTTTGTTGTTGAAGATTGAACATTCTTTTAGAGTTGGCATCAAGCATATAACAGATTTGTTTTCAGGAATTTTCATAAAAATATTCTCTGGGAGAATGTTTTCTTTTGGAAACAAATTTGAAATTAATCGTCCATGTAAAGCTTCTTTGCCATGCTCAGTTAGTTTTCCAATTCTAACATCTTGTAGAATATTTTTATAATCTTCATCCTTTGCCTGTTGCATATTTTGAAGCAGTTCTGCATATTTGAAATTTAACCCTATGTTAACCTTTCCAATGCTTCCTAGGCACTTCCTGGTATCTTCATGTGTAAGCATTTTAAACACTGGCTGTCCTTTCACTGTAGTTAGTTGCAGTAGATCTCCAAAAACGATGATGTGTTTGCCTCCAAATAACACATCATACTCTGTTTTAAGAATTTCTTGCATTCTTAAATGCACAAAGGCAAGCATTACATTTGAAACCATGCTTACTTCATCAATGATAAGAACTTTCATTTTCTTTTGGACTCTTGAAACTTCCCAACAAGCTTTTCCAGATAGCTTGTGATATTGTAATTTATTATCATGCTCTACTGGCAGCATCAATAAGTGATGTAAAGTAATCCCTTTAATGTTGTGTGCTGCCAACCTAGTTGGAGCGGTAACAACACAAGACAATGATGACTCCGTTCTTTTTTGCAGATACGTTGCAATTGCTTTAATCAGAAAACTTTTTCCAGTTCCTGCTTCTCCACTCACGTACAGTCGAACAGGTATAAATGATGTACATGAGCACTCTTTTTTTTCATGAGATAAACCATGCTCAACGTGTTCTGTAACTTCGTCATATATTTGCCTCTGCTCAACATTTAGTTCTTTTTCCAAATCTTCTAAGTTAACTACTTCCTCCTGAACTAGTTCCATGGCTCTTTCCACTTCATCCATAGCAGTGGCAGCTTCATTTTGTATAATTGGTCCTCCTAGTGGATCCTGACTCAATGAATCAGAACTCTGACTGTCTTGAGAACTGTCTCTAGCAATCTCTGCTGCAATTGTAGCTTCTTGCTGTATTTCCTCGTTCAACATTTGCAGATATTTTGAAAAAACAGGACATTCTATGGTATCCTTGGTTGCATTGAATGAATCTTCATAAGTAAGAAAACCTCCAAGTAGTTCCTCTTCTCTACGCCAAGGCTTAAAGAGTTGCAAAAGACCAAAGTAATAAAACTCCCTTTTTTCTGGAGATTCACAACTCAATTTTCGATGATTAATCAAATGGCCTTTTCTTTGTTTCACTAGACAGCCTTCACATCCAATTACAGCATATACACCTTTATTGATGTCTTCTGTGATGTTCCTCTTAAAAGTATAGGTTTGCAGAACTTCATAGAGACAAACGTTCTCAAGATGACTACTTCTATTTGGATAGTATGTATCCAACATGTTTGTCTTCAAAATACCTGTACTGTCTGGTTCTTTCTCCGCCAAATACTCAATTTCTTGTACAGATTTCAAAACTCGGTTTCGTGTTGCAGCAAGACCTAGACTCACCCAAATGATGGTTCTAGATTTGGCACATAGACTTGCTGATGATAACCTATCAGAACATTCATATGCTCCAATTTCTCGATGCGACAACATCTTCAGACTGTAACTGTATAATTTCTAAGCGCGAGCAGAAAATCCGTTCCGCTCACGGATTTCGTGGATTTTCGGTAAATCCGCAATCCGCGAACTCCCACGAATTTACCGAAAATCCGCGAATCCGCGAGCGGCGGATCCGGGGGGCAAAAGTTCAAGCCTTCAAGCTTGAAGTTGTAACTATTTTAGGATGGCGCCGGCAAGCTGCCAGCGCCATCCTAAAGTAGTTACTAAGTTAGCTTCAGTTAGCTTCAACAGGAAGCACTAATAGATAAAATAAAGCAGGTGCTCGAGCACCTGCTTTATTTTATCTATTAGTGCTTCCTGATGAAGCAAATTTAATGACTATTTTAGGATGGCGCTGGCAGCTTGCCGGCGCCATCCTAAAATAGTTACAGGATGATGGATGGACAGCTCACTCAAGGGACCCCTGCGCACATCGGTGCGATTGCATAGTAACACACACATGGCCGCTGGAACTAGTTGAAGCTCAAAATCAGTGACTCATTCATCAGCCCAAAAACAATCGTGAGCGTCGTTGAGGCTCGGCAGGTGTGCCTTCTTCTCAAATCTACAGTCGAAAATCAGCTGTGATGCTGGGTAGAGGCCTTTGCATCCTTGACTTTCACGAACGCAATCCTAGTGCTGTTCCTGTGACCAGGAGCTTCTTTCTCTTGATCTGCTGCTCTGATCGGTCTCTGACCTTGTTTTATACACACTAGAGGCATGTGAACTCGCATGGAAGCCCAGCCCGTTTGGCCCCACTCACACACTCGCGGTGTGCCCCGTCTTCCCGCCATTTACCCACTATGATGGACAGCTCACTCAAGGGACCCCTGCGCCCTTCGGGCGATTGCTTAGTAAAACACACATGGTAGCTGGAACTAGTTGAAGCTCAAATTCAGTGACTCATTCATCAGCCCAAAAACAATTGTGAGCATGGCAGTGATGACCCAGAGGGTGGCAGGGATGAACCAGAGGATGGCAGTGGCAAACCAGAGGGTGGCAGGGATGAACCAGAGGGTGGCAGTGATCAACCAGAGGGTGGCAGGGATGAACTAGAGGATGGCAGTGGCAAACCTGAGGGTGGCAGGGATGAACCAGAGGGTGGCAGTGATCAACCAGAGGGTGGCAGTGATGAACCAGAGGGTGCTGTGATAAACCAGAGGGTGGCAGCCTTGAACCAGATGGTGGCAGGGATGAACCAGAGGATGGCAGTGGCAAACCAGAGGGTGGCAGTGATGAACCCGAGGGTGCTGTGATACACCAGAGGGGGACAGTGATGATCCAGAGGGTGGCATTGGAGAACCAGAGGGTGGCAGTGATGAACTGGAGGGTGGCCGCTATGAACCAGAGGGTGCTGTGATAAACCAGAGGGGGACAGTGATGATCCCGAGGGTGGCATTGGAGAACCAGAGGGTGGCAGTGATGAACCGGAGGGTGGCTGCGATGAACTACAGGGTCGCTAACAGCCTGGACACATAGAAACAACATGGTAGCGACCGTTGAGACCACACAAGTAAGTTCGCGTTCCCGAACTTTTACAAAACCCTCGCGAACTGGCAAACACAGCGAATTCGCAAATTCGCGAATTTTGCGAATTGCGAGTTCGCAAATCCGCAAATTCGCGGAACGCGAATTCGCAAAATTCGCCCATGCTTAATAGATTCTTGCTTAGACTCTTTTCATGTGAAATTTCCTCCCACATTTCCTTCAGTTCCGTCTTTTCTGATTTTGTTATGTAAGACGTCACATATCGAGCCACAGCAATAGAGTTATCAGCAACATATTGAATATCCATTTTAGCATTCGACATGGACAAAATGACTGGGCTATAGTCATTTATGTATTTGGACTCCCCATTTCTTCTTAGGTTGTATGTATTTTTGGGTGATTTCCTTGTCACACTATGTCATAGAGAAGACATAAAATTATTCACTCTTCCTTTCGATGTTACTGGACGTGGAAATGCAAAATGACATTTCGTGTAGAACTTGTCCTTGGATTTGTATTTTCGACGACAGTATTTCCCACAACGATGAGTTTGAAAGCGTAAAACTTGATGTCTTAAATTGTTTTTTTCTGTACTTTTCGGAACAGCACATGTAGAATACGATTCAATGAAACTCATCACTTTCTCATCTGAATCTGTTCCAAATTTTGGTGCATCTTTAATCCATAGCAGCATATGTATGTGAGGAGCACCTCTTGCTTGATACGTCTTTCTCCAAAAGAAATCCAACACCTCTCCAAGCTGAGTTTTTTTTTTGTTTGTAATAAAAGACATCATAGCTTCAAACATATGATTGAAATACCTGCATACATTAACTGGATCAAAAGAGCACAGTTCTCCAGGTGTCTTGTATTCAATATTTTTAATGTTTTTATTTGCCTCTCGTAGAAATTCAAGTAAGTCTTCCCAAGCATACTCAGCACAGCTAAGAGTGAGGAACCATGTAGGAGTTCCTAAGTTTCTTACCATAGATTTCAATTCCCCATGACGACGGTACCAATACTCATTAGTACCACGCTGACATGCCATGAGATTAATTAGCTGAGATTCCAAAACACTGTCTTGCAGTTTAACTTTATCCATAAAGTCCCTTGCCGAAACATTTTGTAGATGTGCTCAACTGTTCATGGTTTACTGCATAAGAAAGTCCAGACAAGTCACTCTCAAACAGTAGATGGAACAAATATGGAATACATTGACGAAACCTTGGATCTTCTGCATATAATCTTGAAGTCCGGTATTCAGATGCATGAATTTGAACAGGTCGGTCGTCATATCGTCCACCTTCACCTGTTGGGAATAACTGTGGAAAACAACGAGCTTCCAAACTTTCTTCCCATACACTAATGGGACTTCCTTTGGCTTCTTTCATTTGAAACAAGTCAATAGCATTCCCCATTACTTCTTTGGAATGCAATGGATGAACACTATAATGTTCATAAATTTCTTCACTTCTAGAGACATCAACTTTTTCAATTTGCCCAGCTGAGAAATCAGTGTTGTCTTCTACAGTTCTTTCCTCTTCCTCCACATAAACATTTTTAAGGTACTGATTATTTTTTGCCAGATACAACGTTGCCTTCTTGACTTTCCTAACATCCACAAATTCTTGCCAGATTTTCCTACTCTTTGTCGCAACACCATTAACTAGAATAACCAGAAGTTCCTCTTCTACTTTTTCGACACCAATAGTATCAATATTTTTCTTAAAATCTAGAGACAAATAAACAACTCTTCCCTTTAATCCTCTCTGTAAATCTAAAGGAGGCAATTCCCCTGTCTTAGGCTCCATGCGAACAATAGCCTGAAAAGGATGCACACATTGAATTAGAATAGACTCATACGTATTTAAATCCATCATTTCAGAAGGAATGTCTACCAACTCCAGATTATTATGAACAGCTCTAGCAGGCATTCTGTTTTAATTTCATTTATTTTAACAATATTTACAAATACGTTGATCAGAACCCAAATTAAAACAATTTTCTACCAACAAATAAGTTGCAAAATCCGTCCACTCATTAATTTTTATCTTTTTGCTTTTTGCATATAAATCAACTAATCTAGTTTGATGCTTATAATGAGTTCATCGACAACACACACAAGTAAAATTAGGCTTTTCACTTGAATTGACCTTAAACTTTGTAATTTCATGTTCAAATTTTTCTGTACTTGAAATCTCTACATTCTCTTCTACATTACTTTCTATTACTGTATCAATTTCTGCACTGTCCTCTTTTTCACCAAAGTAACAAAACTCAATTTCTTCACAAATGTTTTTCACATCTAATTCAGTTCCATGCAAAAGAGCACTGTTTAACTGTTTTAGTTTAGGTGCTGGACTTTTTGCATAATACAACCTTCTCACTAATTTCCTCACTTTATTATGAGGCACTACTAACATCCTAAAATGGTGAAAAACACTCTGACATACTTTTCTTGAAAGACAAGCCAGTGAATGCCCTTGCAAACCTGTTTTTTCTCTCACTCTACAAGGATCTAGCTCTTGTAAAATTAAAATTTTTAGTTTTACACTTTTCTTAGTATATGTCCGTAAGAAACTGCGAAACAAATCAATTGAATCCTGTTGCACACTACAAATACTACTACAATTCCAAATATATACTGGAGCCTTAGGACATCTCCCTATAACTTCATTAGCTAACACCTCTTCTGTATTCCTAGGCACAATCTTTACTTTTTCAACCGGACAACCGTCCTTCACCTTATATGCTCCACCACTGGTGTCAACTGCATGCACCAAATCATTATCCTGAAAGTAACTTTCTTCATTAAAAATGGCTCACAACTTGAACTATGCTTCCATTCTCGAGAAAAAACATCACAAAAATGAGTCGGATTAATTACTCTCCTCCACTTGCATTTTGCTTTGAACACATTGATTACTTTATCTGGTGTACGAATTCTATTCATTACTAAACTAGACAATTTATTTTTCACTTTAAATGCTTCATCCACAATCTTAACTATGTTTTTTTTTCTTGTTAAAAGCGGTCTTTTTTTATACCTCTTTACATTTTTTATTAAATTGCTTATAATTCTGTTGTAAAACATTCGTCTACGAATTTCAATGAATTGAGTTGTTCTTCTATTGGTATAGAGAACATCATCTCCTTGTAGTGATCTAACATTTTTTGAGGGACACACTTTCTTCTTTGAAATTAAAGGTGTCTTACTTTTCGTTGAAGTCACATGTTTTATTTTTTGACATTTCAATACGTTCCTGAGAACATTTTTCGTTTGCTTACCAGGAGCATTATTTTTTTTCACTGAAGATTTTGTTTTGGATGAGTCTTGTATTTTTCTTTCCTTAGACCTTAAATCCTTTTTATATTGCTTTTCATGTCTTTGTTTGGATAGCATATTGTTTTTCCTTTGTATAGATGATTATAATCTGTGGTAAAGAAAAAATAACATATTATAGACCATTACAAACATATTACATAGCAATTATACTAAGTAAACAATATAAACACTAGTATACAACAAAAGGCTGATTTACATTACATGTGCTTTGCGTCAAAAATGATCATGTGGCTAAGATCACACTGTGAGTGAAGCTTAATTCACCCATCAGTGTGATCTTAGGCAGAGACACACATACTGTTTGCAGAGACAGACATGGTAGATTATATGTAACATTCTGATCATGTGCCTAAGATCACACTGTGAGTGAAGCTTGATTCACCCATTAGTGTGATCTTAGGCAGAGACAAACATACTATTGAAAGAGACAGACATGGTAGATTATGTGTAACATTCTGATCATGTGCCTAAGATCGCACTGTGAGTGGAGCTTGATTCACCCATCAGTGTGATCTTAGGCAGAGACACACATACTGTTTGCAGAGACAGACATGGTAGATTATATGTAACATTCTGATCATGTGCCTAAGATCACACTGTGAGTGAAGCTTGATTCACCCATCAGTGTGATCTTAGGCATAGACACACATACTGTTTGCAGAGACAGACATGGTAGATTATGTGTAACATTCTGATCATGTGCCTAAGATCACACTGTGAGTGAAGCTTGATTCACTCATCAGTGTGATCTTAGGCAGAGACACACATACTATTGGCAGGGAGAGACATGGTAGATTATGTGTAACATTCTGATCATGTGCCTAAGATCTCACTGTGAGTGAAGCTTGATTCACCCATCAGTGTGATCTTAGGCAGAGACACACATACTGTTTGCAGAGACAGACATGGTAAATTATGTGTAACATTCTGATCATGTGCCTAAGATCACACTGTGAGTGAAGCTTGATTCACCCATTAGTGTGATCTTAGGCACATGACCAGGATGTTACATGTAATCTACCATGTCTTTAAGAAACATGTACTTCCATATTTTTAAAGACATCAATTAAGCATACCTTTTTTACCAGAAAACATTTTCTATAGTAAATTGTTGTTCACACAAAGCACAGCCCTTTTGTGGCAGGGTATACTCAGACATGAGTCCCTTTCTCACTGCTCCATCAGGATTCAAGCAAGCCGGGCCGAAGACGGCTGAAATGCCAGAAACCAGTCCCCGGTAGCTTGTCTCTTTTCTGGTTAAGAATTGGCTTGGTAGTTTAGTCTGCACTGTTCCCATGATGCACTGGGCCAGGGACAGACTGATTTGCATATAGCCAGGTTCTGAGCTGGGATGGAGCAGTGAGATAAATAAGGGTGATGGATCAAGCCCTGATCTTTGGACTGGGTAAGAGTGGTCTGCTTAATTCAGACACTCTGTTCATCACCACCCCCTTTTCTGAATTGTTTTTGGCCACTATAGGTGTGGCAGGGTATACTCAGACATGAGTCCCTTTCTCACTGCTCCATCAGGATTCAAGCAAGCCGGGCCGAAGACGGCTTAAATGCCAGAAACCGGTCCCCGGTAGCTTGTCTCTTTTCTGGTGAAGAATTGGCGTGGTAGTTTAGTCTGCCCTGTTCCCATGATGCACTGGGCCAGGGACAGACTGATTTGCATATAGCCAGGTTCTGAGCTGGGATGGGGCAGTGAGATAAATAAGGGTGATGGATCAAGCCCTGATCTTTGGACTGGGTAAGAGTGGTCTGCTTAATTCAGACACTCTGTTCATCACCACCCCTTTTCTGAATCGTTTTTGGCCATTATAGGTGTGGCAGGGTATACTCAGACATGAGTCCCTTTCTTACTGCTCCATCAGGATTCAAGCAAGCCGGGCCGAAGACGGCTGAAATGCCAGAAACCGGTCCCCAGTAGCTTGTCTCTTTTCTGGTGAAGAATTGGCTTGGTAGTTTAGTCTGCCCTGTTTCCATGATGCACTGGGCCAGGGACAGACTGATTTGCATATAACCAGGTTCTGAGCTGGGATGGGGCAGTGAGATAAATATGGGTGATGGATCAAGCCCTGATCTTTGGACTGGGTAAGAGTGGTCTGCTTAATTCAGACACTCTGTTCATCACCACCCCCTTTTCTGAATTACTTTTCGTTGAAGTCACATGTTTTATTTTTTGACATTTCAATACGTTCCTGAGAACATTTTTAGTTTGCTTACCAGGAGCATTATTTTTTTTCACTGAAGATTTTGTTTTGGATGAGTCTTGTATTTTTCTTTCCTTAGACCTTAAATCCTTTTTATATTGCTTTTCATGTCTTTGTTTGGATAGCATATTGCTTTTCCTTTGTATAGATGATTATAATCTGTGGTAAAGAAAAAATAACATATTATAGACCATTACAAACATATTACATAGCAATTATACTAAGTAATCAATATAAACACTAGTATACAACAAAAGGCTGATTTACATTACATGTGCTTTGCGTCAAAAATGATCATGTGCCTAAGATCACACTGTGAGTGAAGCTTAATTCACCCATCAGTGTGATCTTGGGCAGAGACACACATACTATTGAAAGAGACAGACATGGTAGATTATGTGTAACATTCTGATCATGTGCCTAAGATCGCACTGTGAGTGGAGCTTGATTCACCTATCAGTGTGATCTTAGGCAGAGACACACATACTGTTTGCAGAGACAGACATGGTAGATTATATATAACATTCTGATCATGTGCCTAAGATCACACTGTGAGTGAAGCTTGATTCACCCATCAGTGTGATCTTAGGCATAGACACACATACTGTTTGCAGAGACAGACATGGTAGATTATGTGTAACATTCTGATCATGTGCCTAAGATCACACTGTGAGTGAAGCTTGATTCACCCATCAGTGTGATCTTAGGCAGAGACACACATACTATTGGCAGGGACAGACATGGTAGGTTATGTGTAACATTCTGATCATGTGCCTAAGATCTCACTGTGAGTGAAGCTTGATTCACCCATTAGTGTGATCTTAGGCAGAGACACAAATACTGTTTGCAGAGACAGACATGGTAAATTATGTGTAACATTCTGATCATGTGCCTAAGATAACACTGTGAGTGAAGCTTGATTCACCCATTAGTGTGATCTTAGGCACATGACCAGGATGTTACATGTAATCTACCATGTCTTTAAGAAACATGTACTTCCATATTTTTAAAGACATCAATTAAGCATACCTTTTTTACCAGAAAACATTTTCTATAGTAAATTGTTGTTCACACAAAGCACAGCCCTTTTGTGGCAGGGTATACTCAGACATGAGTCCCTTTCTCACTGCTCCATCAGGATTCAAGCAAGCCGGGCCGAAGACGGCTGAAATGCCAGAAACCGGTCCCCGGTAGCTTGTCTCTTTTCTGGTGAAGAATTGGCTTGGTAGTTTAGTCTGCACTGTTCCCATGATGCACTGGGCCAGGGACAGACTTATTTGCATATAGCCAGTTTCTGAGCTGGGATGGAGCAGTGAGATAAATAAGTGTGATGGATCTAGCCCTGATCTTTGGACTGGGTAAGAGTGGTCTGCTTAATTCAGACACTCTGTTCATCACCACCCCCTTTTCTGAATCGTTTTTGGCCACTATAGGTGTGGCAGGGTATACTCAGACATGAGTCCCTTTCTCACTGCTCCATCAGGATTCAAGCAAGCCGGGCCGAAGACGGCTGAAATGCCAGAAACCGGTCCCCGGTAGCTTGTCTCTTTTCTGGTGAAGAATTGGCTTGGTAGTTTAGTCTGCCCTGTTCCCATGATGCACTGGGCCAGGGACAGACTGATTTGCATATAGCCAGGTTCTGAGCTGGGATGGGGCAGTGAGATAAATAAGGGTGATGGATCAAGCCCTGATCTTTGGACTGGGTAAGAGTGGTCTGCTTAATTCAGACACTCTGTTCATCACCACCCCTTTTCTGAATCGTTTTTGGCCACTATAGGTGTGGCAGGGTATACTCAGACATGAGTCCCTTTCTTACTGCTCCATCAGGATTCAAGCAAGCCGGGCCGAAGACGGCTGAAATGCCAGAAACCGGTCCCCAGTAGCTTGTCTCTTTTCTGGTGAAGAATTGGCTTGGTAGTTTAGTCTGCCCTGTTTCCATGATGCACTGGGCCAGGGACAGACTGATTTGCATATAACCAGGTTCTGAGCTGGGATGGGGCAGTGAGATAAATAAGGGTGATGGATCAAGCCCTGATCTTTGGACTGGGTAAGAGTGGTCTGCTTAATTCAGACACTCTTTTCATCACCACCCCCTTTTCTGAATTACTTTTCGTTGAAGTCACATGTTTTATTTTTTGACATTTCAATACGTTCCTGAGAACATTTTTAGTTTGCTTACCAGGAGCATTATTTTTTTTCACTGAAGATTTTGTTTTGGATGAGTCTTGTATTTTTCTTTCCTTAGACCTTAAATCCTTTTTATATTGCTTTTCATGTCTTTGTTTGGATAGCATATTGTTTTTCCTTTGTATAGATGATTATAATCTGTGGTAAAGAAAAAATAACATATTATAGACCATTACAAACATATTACATAGCAATTATACTAAGTAAACAATATAAACACTAGTATACAACAAAAGGCTGATTTACATTACATGTGCTTTGCGTCAAAAATGATCATGTGCCTAAGATCACACTGTGAGTGAAGCTTAATTCACCCATCAGTGTGATCTTAGGCAGAGACACACATACTGTTTGCAGAGACAGACATGGTAGATTATATGTAACATTCTGATCATGTGCCTAAGATCACACTGTGAGTGAAGCTTGATTCACCCATCAGTGTGATCTTAGGCAGAGACAAACATACTATTGAAAGAGACAGACATGGTAGATTATGTGTAACATTCCGATCATGTGCCTAAGATCGCACTGTGAGTGGAGCTTGATTCACCTATCAGTGTGATCTTAGGCAGAGACACACATACTGTTTGCAGAGATAGACATGGTAGATTATATGTAACATTCTGATCATGTGCCTAAGATCACACTGTGAGTGAAGCTTGATTCACCCATCAGTGTGATCTTAGGCATAGACACACATACTGTTTGCAGAGACAGACATGGTAGACTATGTGTAACATTCTGATCATGTGCCTAAGATCACACCGTGAGTGAAGCTTGATTCACCCATCAGTGTGATCTTAGGCAGAGACACACATACTATTGGCAGGGACAGACATGGTAGGTTATGTGTAACATTCTGATCATGTGCCTAAGATCTCACTGTGAGTGAAGCTTGATTCACCCATTAGTGTGATCTTAGGCAGAGACACACATACTGTTTGCAGAGACAGACATGGTAAATTATGTGTAACATTCTGATCATGTGCCTAAGATCACACTGTGAGGGAAGCTTGATTCACCCATTAGTGTGATCTTAGGCACATGACCAGGATGTTACATGTAATCTACCATGTCTTTAAGAAACATGTACTTCCATATTTTTAAAGACATCAATTAAGCATACCTTTTTTACCAGAAAACATTTTCTATAGTAAATTGTTGTTCACACAAAGCACAGCCCTTTTGTGGCAAGGTATACTCAGACATGAGTCCCTTTCTCACTGCTCCATCAGGATTCAAGCAAGCCGGGCCGAAGACGGCTGAAATGCCAGAAACCGGTCCCCGGTAGCTTGTCTCTTTTCTGGTGAAGAATTGGCTTGGTAGTTTAGTCTGCACTGTTCCCATGATGCACTGGGCCAGGGACAGACTTATTTGCATATAGCCAGGTTCTGAGCTGGGATGGAGCAGTGAGATAAATAAGGGTGATGGATCTAGCCCTGATCTTTGGACTGGGTAAGAGTGGTCTGCTTAATTCAGACACTCTGTTCATCACCACCCCCTTTTCTGAATCGTTTTTGGTCACTATAGGTGTGGCAGGGTATACTCAGACATGAGTCCCTTTCTCACTGCTCCATCAGGATTCAAGCAAGCCGGGCCGAAGACGGCTGAAATGCCAGAAACCGGTCCCCGGTAGCTTGTCTCTTTTCTGGTGAAGAATTGGCTTGGTAGTTTAGTGTGCCCTGTTCCCATGATGCACTGGGCCAGGGACAGACTGATTTGCATATAGCCAGGTTCTGAGCTGGGATGGGGCAGTGAGATAAATAAGGGTGATGGATCAAGCCCTGATCTTTAGACTGGGTAAGAGTGGTCTGCTTAATTCAGACACTCTGTTCATCACCACCCCCTTTTCTGAATCGTTTTTGGCCACTATAGGTGTGGCAGGGTATACTCAGACATGAGTCCCTTTCTCACTGCTCCATCAGGATTCAAGCAAGCCGGGCCGAAGACGGCTGAAATGCCAGAAACCGGTCCCCGGTAGCTTGTCTCTTTTCTGGTGAAGAATTGGCTTGGTAGTTTAGTCTGCCCTGTTCCCATGATGCACTGGGCCAGGGACAGACTGATTTGCATATAACCAGGTTCTGAGCTGGGATGGGGCAGTGAGATAAATAAGGGTGATGGATCAAGCCCTGATCTTTGGACTGGGTAAGAGTGGTCTGCTTAATTCAGACACTCTGTTCATCACCACCCCCTTTTCTGAATTACTTTTCGTTGAAGTCACATGTTTTATTTTTTTACATTTCAATACGTTCCTGAGAACATTTTTAGTTTGCTTACCAGGAGCATTATTTTTTTTCACTGAAGATTTTGTTTTGGATGAGTCTTGTATTTTTCTTTCCTTTGACCTTAAATCCTTTTTATATTGCTTTTCATGTCTTTGTTTGGATAGCATATTGTTTTTCCTTTGTATAGATGATTATAATCTGTGGTAAAGAAAAAATAACATATTATAGACCATTACAAACATATTACATAGCAATTATACTAAGTAAACAATATAAACACTAGTATACAACAAAAGGCTGATTTACATTACATGTGCTTTGCGTCAAAAATGATCATGTGCCTAAGATCACACTGTGAGTGAAGCTTAATTCACCCATCAGTGTGATCTTAGGCAGAGACACACATACTGTTTGCAGAGACAGACATGGTAGATTATATGTAACATTCTGATCATATGCCTAAGATCACACTGTGAGTGAAGCTTGATTCACCCATCAGTGTGATCTTAGGCAGAGACAAACATACTATTGAAAGAGACAGACATGGTAGATTATGTGAAACATTCTGATCATGTGCCTAAGATCGCACTGTGAGTGGAGCTTGATTCACCCATCAGTGTGATCTTAGGCAGAGACACACATACTGTTTGCAGAGACAGACATGGTAGATTATATGTAACATTCTGATCATGTGCCTAAGATCACACTGTGAGTGAAGCTTGATTCACCCATCAGTGTGATCTTAGGCATAGACACACATACTGTTTGCAGAGACAGACATGGTAGATTATGTGTAACATTCTGATCATGTGCCTAAGATCACACTGTGAGTGAAGCTTGGTTCACCCATCAGTGTGATCTTAGGCAGAGACACACATACTGTTTGCAGAGACAGACATGGTAAATTATGTGTAACATTCTGATCATGTGCCTAAGATCACACTTTGAGTGAAGCTTGATTCACCCATTAGTGTGATCTTAGGCACATGACCAGGATGTTACATGTAATCTACCATGTCTTTAAGAAACATGTACTTCCATATTTTTAAAGACATCAATTAAGCATACCCTTTTACCAGAAAACATTTTCTAAAGTAAATTTTTGTTCACACAAAGCACAGCCCTTTTAAATGACCACTACAAAGCAAAGCAGAAACCTAACTCATTTCCAAAATAGATTTCCAATATGCACCATACAATTTTTAAACAGCATTACAAAAGAACATAACACACAATGCAAGAATAAATAAGAACAATATGCTTCTTAATCTTCCCTATACTGCATATAGCAGTATATCTTCATTAAATGAATCATATATCAGATAACACACAGGCACAGAGTAAAGTGAGACACAAGCAAATAATACTCTTTAAGCTAATTGAGGCAAACTGTTACAAGGCACATGTGACATTATTGAAAAATTTAAAAATGTTTTCTTTTATTTCAAACAAAGTCAGTATGATGCTTCACCAAAATTTAAAAAGCAGACTTTTTTTCCAGAAAATATTTTCCATACTAAATCGTTTTTTACACAAAGCACAGCTTATTTGAATGACCACTACAGAAACAAAGCAGAAACCTAACTCATTTTCAAAATACATTTCCATTATGCACCATTCTATTTTTAAACAACATTACAAAAATACATGACACAAAATGCAAGAATAAAGAAGCACAATATGCTTCTTAATCTTTCCCATAATGCATACAGAAGCCTATCTTTATAAAAAGAATCATTACTCACCTTTAAAAATGCTTTGAAAGATGTAGAACAGTGTCAGTCACACACAACAGATTTTCTTAAGCAGAATCTCTGAATAATGCTTCTGTCACTGGAGCCTCAGAATAATGGCACAGATTCTTTCTCAATACAGACTCATATTCTTGTACATAACCAATCAAAATTCTTCCCACACAAATTCAAAACCAAACTGCACATTTTAATTGGTTGTTCATTTGAACACTTCGAAACTCACATAATATTCACCCATCCCCCCAGTGCTCATTCACCCAGTTACCATGGTAACTCCCTCCTAACCCAGCACACAGTTCAAAAGTTCATGCAAAATAATCCAGCAAGGGTGTTTGACTTCTCAATGTACTAGCTAATCATGTACAATGTTTCTTTAAATGACTTTTTCTCAACCATTAAAATGACTTCTTTCAACAAAAAAGACATGCAACCTAATTTTCAGTGGTAAATTTTAAGAAAGCACCAATCATTTCCTGTTTTTCAAGTGCACTGAATCTCAACCACTTTTTTTCATAACTCCTACTTTCAATCTGCCATTTCATTTCCGCAACTCATCTGAATACAGGCACATCTACCTTCAAAATGCCAAAAGTCTGGTTTGTGGGTCATAGTTATGTCTTCTGGAGTGAAAAATTTGCAGGTAACAGAGGTATTTACAACCTTGATTTACCAAATGTGGACATTGTGTGGATTGGACAGAGAGGATTAAGAAGTCACCAATTGATACCATTGGTAAAATCTTTTATGCATCTACCACAACCTGACCTCATAATTGTGCACTGTGGTGGAAATGACCTGGGCACTTTGACTGGGGTAGGTCTGGAAATGATTTTAAAGGACATCTTTGGGCAATTGATGTCACTTTTTCCAAAAACTGCTTTGGTATTTTCTAATATATGCCAAATGGAAAAAATGTAACTGGCCCAACCAATTTTGTCCACAGATTAAGAAAGGAAGGAAACATGTGAATAAATCTGTTTCTGCTTTCCTCCGAGACTATGGTATGGGGTCCATATACCACAAAACCTTGCATTACAACCTGCAAGGCATCTATAGAAGAGATGGTGTACATTTTACAGATGAGGGGAATAAAGTCTTCCTCTTGAATTTGAGACTCTGCATTGGTACCTACTTGTAGGTACAAAAAACACCCACATAACACAACAGCTCTTTTCAGAGCTAACTTACCTCTAAGCACTCTAAATTATTCTTTTACTCAATTTTTTTTCACAGTTTTTCCCTGTGGTGTGCTCAGGGTGCGCGTACCGGAGAGCGCTGATGGGAACGCACCCAGCGCTTACCCCGCAAAAATGGCAAACTAAAATAGATTTTTTAACCTTCAGGGTCCTTCTAGGCCAACCACAAAAAACCTAGGGGGTCAGGGGGTGTCTACCTTGCCCCCTTTTACACATTTCCCCCTTTTTTTCATCCCAGGTGTCTCGATTTTCCCGAGACACAAGATGGCGGACTCTCCGGACTGTTAAGATTGTTGACAGACACCCGACAGCCAATCAGCTTTCCGCTCGCGCACTCCCGTAGCGCGCCGGGTGCGCTTTCAGGTATGCGTACCGGTGAGCGGTCGGAGCGCGCCCATAGATATATATGTGTTTTTGAAGTTGCTTTTCATAAAAACCACTGGAGCAATTTTAAACAAATATGGAAAATGCACTACTACCTACCAGTGCCTATCATTTTGCCAACTTTGGTGTAATTCCTTTCAGCCGTTCAGGCTGTAGCAGTATCTAAATGTCCTATGGAAAACTGCATGGGGAAAACACATTTGAAACTATTGAAAATTAGAACCAATCAAAATGTAACTTACGTTTTGAATTTGTATGTGATGAAGTATGATTGGTTATGTATATATCTTAAATGAGAGGAAAACACAGCCATTTTGTGATACTCCTGTCAGAGGTACTTTTGAGAGGAATTTTGGCTGCTCAATTTCTGGACTTTCAAATACACAGTACTTACTCTTCTACTTTCAAAAAGGTGAGAATTTGTAAGGGGAACTATATTGTACACTTTAAGATAATTTGGAAAATGTATTCTGTTAGTTATTTACAGTCCTTCTGTTATAATTATGGATTAAGATAGGCTTCATCTCATGCAGTGCTTTATATTTCGAATACCTGCCTGATACTATACACTGCCCAATTCATGTTAAAGAAATAAATACTTGATTAAGCTACTTTTATGTTATGTATTACCAAATACGATAAATGAAAGAGATTACTTTTTTCTCCAATTTACAGCAAGAAATTTGAAATTAAAATGGAGGAGAGCAAGGAAATTTCTTTTGAAATTACAACAACATATCTTGAAAATGAAAATATCATGGATATTGAAAGCACAATTTCATCACAAGGAGAAGATGACTTAAAAGATTTTTTGAATCAATCTCTAGATGAAGAATTAATTGAATGTTTGGATGAAATAGAATGCCAACAAACATCAATGAACAATTTTCATGAGGAGAATAAATATATGAACGAAGATGAAATACCAGATGAGGACATGCTACAAGTTCTATTAAATTATGAGAAATCTGAACAATAAATTATTAATTACAAATTAAAAATTAGTTGACATAATATTAATTTTTATTTCTAATTTATGAGGTAAAAGCGAAGTGATTGTAGTATAATGTAATACTTATAGTATAGAGTGCAAAATTTGTATGTTACATAGTAAGTTTACTCATATTTACTGCCCTTCTCCCACTGTATTTTTACCAATGTATATTTGACATCTCTATTTTATCTCCTGCCTCCTTTCTCTCACTGTCTGTCTCTGATGCACCCTATCGCCGACATTTTGTGTAGTTTCAGAAGAGAGTGAAATGTAATACTTCAAAACTTGAAAAGAGAGCAGGATAGAGTGCCCCTCACCCCCTAGACCTTCTTAGGAGGTCCCAAAAGGATCTGTTTCTGCTTTCCTGAGAAACTATGGTATGAGTTGAATATACCACAATAATTTGCAATATAACATCTACAGAGGAGACAATGTACATTTCTCAGATGAGGAGAACAGAGTTTTGCTCTTGAATTTTAGACTCTACATCAGTACCTACTTGTAGGTACTTAAATCACCCACATAACACAACAGCTCTTTTTAGAGCTACCCTACCTCTAAGCAATTCAAATTCTTATTTAAAACTATTTTCTTTCACTGTTTTACCCTGTGGTGCGCTCAGGGTGCGCGTACCTGAGAGCGTTCATGGGAACGTACCCAGCGCTTACCCAGCAAAAATTAAAAAAAAAAAATAATAGTTTTTTTGCCCTTCAATGTCCTTCTAGGCCCCCCTCAGAAAACCTAGGGGGTCAGGAGGTGTCTACCCTGCCCCCTTTTAATCATTTCCCCCTTTTTATTTTCACCTCAGGTGTCTCGATTTTACCGAGACACAAGATCGCGGACTCTCCGGACTGTTAAGAATGTTGACAGACATGTAAATGTAAATGTATTTGAGCTTATATAGCGCACAGCTACCCGCAGTGGGTTTCCCGGCGCTTGCTTAGGGAACCAGTCCTGGTATTCCCCTGTGAGATAACCCCGGCAGGGTATCCACAAGGTGAAAGCCAGGCATCCCGCCGCGAGGGGCCGTTGTGGAGGGTGCACAGACAAAATATCGACTCCAAAATATCGACTGGACATAATATCGAGTTTTAAATATAGACTGGACAAAATATCAACTGGACATAATATCGACTACAAAAATATCGTTTTTCAGGTAAGTGAAGTAATATCGACTGTATAAAATATAGATAGCAAAAATATCGAATTTTTAATAATATATAATATTTTATAGTGTATTTTTATGTAATAATATGTGTGAAAAGTGTGTATTAATGTTATAAAATATTTTATTAAATGAATTTTGTTTTTATAATAATTGCAGAATGTAATTCTGTAGCGGGTTGTGGGTTTATAGGGGAATAGGGTGGGAAGTAATTTAATAATAATTAGTTAATTAATATATGTTTGTAAATATTTTTAATTATTTAATTAATTGATAATTAATTAATAATAATTAGTTAATTAATTAATATAATTTTGTACATATTTTGTATTAGTAATTAATTTGTAATTAATTAATTGTAATTAGTTAATTACATTAATTAGAGTACATTATAATATATATAATTTTGTGTTATTGTTAAGTAATTAATTGGGAAAAAATAAAATTAATTATTAAAATAATTACAGCTAATGTGCTAATATATTTACTTTATTGTTATTGTTAATTAATAATTATTTGGTAATTAAATATTATTGATACATTTTGGGTAAAGGAGTATTTTTAGGGTTCAGGGTCAGTTTTCAGTTTTTGGGTAAAGGGGCATTTTTAGGGTTTTGGGTCAGTTTTCAGTTTTAGGGTAAAGGGGTATTTTTAGGGTTCAGGGTCAGTTTTTAGTTTTTGGGTAAAGGGGCATTTTTAGGGTTCAGGGTCAGTTTTCAGTTTTTGGGTAAAGGGGTATTTTTAGGGTTCAGGGTCAGTTTTCAGTTTTTGGGTAAAGGGGCATTTTTAGGGTTCAGGGTCAGTTTTCAGTTTCTGGGTAAAGGGGCATTTTTAGGGTTCAGGGTCAGTTTTTAGTTTTTGGGTAAAGGGGTATTTTTAGGGTTCAGGGTCAGTTTTGGGTTTTTGGGTAAAGGGGTATATTTTAGGGTTCAGGGTCAGTTTTCAGTTTTTAAACGATATTTTTGCTAATCGATAATGTGACCGTCGATACTCTTTGGAGTGGGAATAGTATTTTTTACACTTCTGGTATTGTACGGTAATATAATAGTATCTTATTTAATTATATTATGTTACTATATATATATGTTTTACCAAATAAGATTGTAAAAAATTATTTTTATTATTTTCATTTATTATTTAAATATTATAATTTAATTTAAGTATTTTTGAGTATATTTTAGTAATTAAAATTTAATATTAATTTAATTTAACACTGTTTTTAATAAAGTCGATATTTTTTACATCTATATTATTGTAAACGATATTTTGTACTCGATATTTTTGTACTTACCTGTTTGTAGATACAAACTCGATATTTTGACTGTCGATATTTTGTCCTCGATATTTTGGCAAGTCGATATTTTGTCCCTCGATATTATTTCAGTGATCCGTTGTGGAGATTAGGCAAGCTATTGCCCAGAGTCGCAGAGTGTGAACCCGTGAGTCGAGAAGGCACCAGAGCGAGAATTATCGAGTCCGTGGAATTTTTGAGCCCAAGACCCACCGAGGCGGGGAATTGAACCCTGGTCCAGGGCCGATCTCAGATTCCGGGTCTGCCGCCTCTAACCCCTGAGCCACACTTCTCCATCTCCATCTACATCCGACAGCCAATCACCTTTCCGCTCGCGCACTTCCGTAGCGCACCGAGTGCGCTCCCCGGTACGTTTACCAGTGAGCGCTCGGAGTGCGCCTATAGATATATATGTGTTTTAGAAGGTAATTTTCATAAAAACCACTGGAGCAATTTTCACCAAACATAGCAAAGGCACATCTATGTACCAGTCCCTACAATTTTGCCAAGTTTGGTGTAATTCCGTTCAGCGGTTCGGGCTCTAGACTTGTCAGACCGTCCTATGGAAAAATGCATGGGGAAAACATGTTTTGGGACCCCCCTTTTTTCTCAGCCCCCACTTCATGAATCCACCTGAAACTTTCAGGGAAGGAGCGGAGTGGAGCTGGCCAAAATTTGGGAAAATTACACGCACATTCCTCAACCGGCGCCAAAGTTATTCCCAATAGAATGTTCCGGATATCCTATGGTAGCTAGGTCCTAACTATAACTACCTACTGGCGACCGCGTGAACAAGGGCTCTTTTGCTCGAAACGCGTCGCTGGTTCTGTTGGAATAAACAAACATCTTGCTGACTTTGATGGTCCGTTCCTCATTCTTGCTGGCGTGGAAGCGGTGTCTGCGAGCGCAGAGCGTGCTGAGGAGGAGCATTGGTTTCATATATATATATATATATATATTACCTACTGGCGGTCGCCAGTAGGTATATATAGTTAGGATTTTTTCTCTATGGGATTTTTGAAAATTCTATGTCTAATAACTTTGGCGTTTGTGGACGGAATTGACTGAAAGTTTCAGGAAAATGGCACATTTTGTTTGTGAGCAGACCCTGAAAATTTGGGGGTGGTTCGTCAAGGGGGGGCGAGAAAAAAGGGGGGTCCCAAAACGCGTTTTCCCATGTTAATTTCCATAGGGCGGTTGGCCTCACTTTTAGCTCGAACGGCTGAATGGATTTGCATGAAACATGGCAAAATTGTAGGGACTGTTAGCCCGATGTGCCTTTGCTAGTCTCAATAAATGTGCTTCAGTGGATTTTGATAAATTAACGTTCCAAAAAATATATATATCTGTGACAGCGCTCCGGGTAGCGCTCCAGTTCGCGTACTTGACCCGTAACGGGCGGTGGTAATCTAAATCATGAGGAGGGGGGTGGCATCGTTCAAAGCACATCAGCGTGCATAAACACGAAAATGTTTTTATTTACCACGTACTTGACTTATCTCTATGAGATGCATTCCCTTGTGTTTCGGCAATGGTAGTCTGTTCATTACATAGATCGCCCGAGGGCGGTAGTACAGACCGCGCGTAGGAAAGGGTCAAAAGCCAGGGGTATAGGAGTATGTAACAAGCGAGCCATTTAATTGAAAAAACTAAACGTGACAAACGGTTGCAGGATCAGTGAAGGTTGATTTTATAATTGAAAGTATACCAGGATCAGTTACAATAAAATCATCCATACGCAGACCATGGGCGAGTATCATGGGTAACATTATTTCGAAGCTTTAATAATACAATAATCAATAATGAAAAATCGACATCAATAGGGTTGTCTGTATTCACAGTCAGTACCCTTCCTCACCCGCCATGTGCGCAAAGACCGCATACATCCCCCATAACGTCAAGGCTAAGTAACTAGAACGTCATAAGGAGTTGCAAGTCGCTCCCATACTGGCGCCATTTTGGTCGAGGCCAGGCAGGTTCAGAGTATAGTTCAATGTCTTCAATAAGTAGCGGCAGGACCAGAATCCCTTTCGGCAGTTCTGGCTTCGTCATTACGAGCACTAGAAAACAAGACATTCTGGGCAATACCACTCTTGACGCAGCCCTTTATTCCTCAAGATGGTGTCTTTCAAAAGCCAGGGGTATAGGAGTATGTAACAAGCGAGCCATTTAATTGAAAAAACTAAACGTGACAAAAGGTTGTAGGATCAGTGAAGGTTGAATTTTTTAATTGAAAGTATAACAGGATCAGTTACAATAAAATCGTCCATACGCACACCATGGGCGAGTATCATGGGTTACATTACTTCGAAGCTTTATTAATACAATAATCAATAATGAAAAATCGACATCAATAGGGTTGTCCGTATTCCCAGTCAGTACCCTTCCCCGCCCGCCATGTGCACAAAGACCGCATACATCCCCCATAACGTCAAGGCTAAGTAACTAGAACGTCATAAGGAGATGTAAGTCGCTCCCATACTGGCGCCATTTTGGTCGAGGCCAGGCAGGTCCAGAGTATAGTTTAATGTCTCCAATAAGTAGCGGCAGGACCAGAATCCCTTTCGGCAGTTCTGGCTTCGTTATTACGAGCACTAGAAAACAAGACATTCTGGGCAATACCACCCTTGACGCAGCCCTTTATTCTACAAGATGGTGTCTTTCAAAAGCCAGGGGTATAGGAGTATGTAACAAGCGAGTCATTTAATTGAAAAAACTAAACGTGACAAAAGGTTGTAGGATCAGTGAAGGTTGAATTTTTTAATTGAAAGTATAACAGGATCAGTTACAATAAAATCGTCCATACGCACACCATGGGCGAGTATCATGGGTTACATTACTTCGAAGCTTTATTAATACAATAATCAATAATGAAAAATCGACATCAATAGGGTTGTCCGTATTCCCAGTCAGTACCCTTCCCCGCCCGCCATGTGCACAAAGACCGCATACATCCCCCATAACGTCAAGGCTAAGTAACTAGAACGTCATAAGGAGATGTAAGTCGCTCCCATACTGGCGCCATTTTGGTCGAGGCCAGGCAGGTCCAGAGTATAGTTTAATGTCTCCAATAAGTAGCGGCAGGACCAGAATCCCTTTCGGCAGTTCTGGCTTCGTTATTACGAGCACTAGAAAACAAGACATTCTGGGCAATACCACCCTTGACGCAGCCCTTTATTCTACAAGATGGTGTCTTTCAAAAGCCAGGGGTATAGGAGTATGTAACAAGCGAGTCATTTAATTGAAAAAACTAAACGTGACAAACGGTTGCAGGATCAGTGAAGGTTGATTTTTTAATTGAAAGTATAACAGGATCAGTTACAATAAAATCGTCCATACGCACACCATGGGCGAGTATCATGGGTAACATTACTTCGAAGCTTTATTAATACAATAATCAATAATGAAAAAACTAAACGTGATAAACGGTTGTAGGATCAGTGAAGGTTGATTTTTTAAGTGAAAGTATAACAGGATCAGTTACAATAAAATCGTCCATACGCATACCATGGGCGAGTATCATGGGTTACATTACTTCGAAGCTTTATTAATACAATAATCAATAATGAAAAATCGACATCAATAGGGTTGTCCGTATTCCCAGTCAGTACCCTTCCCCGCCCGCCATGTGCACAAAGACCGCATACATCCCCCATAACGTCAAGGCTAAGTAACTAGAACGTCATAAGGAGATGTAAGTCGCTCCCATACTGGCGCCATTTTGGTCGAGGCCAGGCAGGTCCAGAGTATAGTTTAATGTCTCCAATAAGTAGCGGCAGGACCAGAATCCCTTTCGGCAGTTCTGGCTTCGTTATTACGAGCACTAGAAAACAAGACATTCTGGGCAATACCACCCTTGACGCAGCCCTTTATTCTACAAGATGGTGTCTTTCAAAAGCCAGGGGTATAGGAGTATGTAACAAGCGAGTCATTTAATTGAAAAAACTAAACGTGACAAAAGGTTGTAGGATCAGTGAAGGTTGAATTTTTTAATTGAAAGTATAACAGGATCAGTTACAATAAAATCGTCCATACGCACACCATGGGCGAGTATCATGGGTTACATTACTTCGAAGCTTTATTAATACAATAATCAATAATGAAAAATCGACATCAATAGGGTTGTCCGTATTCCCAGTCAGTACCCTTCCCCGCCCGCCATGTGCACAAAGACCGCATACATCCCCCATAACGTCAAGGCTAAGTAACTAGAACGTCATAAGGAGATGTAAGTCGCTCCCATACTGGCGCCATTTTGGTCGAGGCCAGGCAGGTCCAGAGTATAGTTTAATGTCTCCAATAAGTAGCGGCAGGACCAGAATCCCTTTCGGCAGTTCTGGCTTCGTTATTACGAGCACTAGAAAACAAGACATTCTGGGCAATACCACCCTTGACGCAGCCCTTTATTCTACAAGATGGTGTCTTTCAAAAGCCAGGGGTATAGGAGTATGTAACAAGCGAGTCATTTAATTGAAAAAACTAAACGTGACAAACGGTTGCAGGATCAGTGAAGGTTGATTTTTTAATTGAAAGTATAACAGGATCAGTTACAATAAAATCGTCCATACGCACACCATGGGCGAGTATCATGGGTAACATTACTTCGAAGCTTTATTAATACAATAATCAATAATGAAAAAACTAAACGTGATAAACGGTTGTAGGATCAGTGAAGGTTGATTTTTTAAGTGAAAGTATAACAGGATCAGTTACAATAAAATCGTCCATACGCATACCATGGGCGAGTATCATGGGTTACATTACTTCGAAGCTTTATTAATACAATAATCAATAATGAAAAATCGACATCAATAGGGTTGTCCGTATTCCCAGTCAGTACCCTTCCCCGCCCGCCATGTGCACAAAGACCGCATACATCCCCCATAACGTCAAGGCTAAGTAACTAGAACGTCATAAGGAGATGTAAGTCGCTCCCATACTGGCGCCATTTTGGTCGAGGCCAGGCAGGTCCAGAGTATAGTTTAATGTCTCCAATAAGTAGCGGCAGGACCAGAATCCCTTTCGGCAGTTCTGGCTTCGTTATTACGAGCACTAGAAAACAAGACATTCTGGGCAATACCACCCTTGACGCAGCCCTTTATTCTACAAGATGGTGTCTTTCAAAAGCCAGGGGTATAGGAGTATGTAACAAGCGAGTCATTTAATTGAAAAAACTAAACGTGACAAACGGTTGCAGGATCAGTGAAGGTTGATTTTTTAATTGAAAGTATAACAGGATCAGTTACAATAAAATCGTCCATACGCACACCATGGGCGAGTATCATGGGTAACATTACTTCGAAGCTTTATTAATACAATAATCAATAATGAAAAAACTAAACGTGATAAACGGTTGTAGGATCAGTGAAGGTTGATTTTTTAAGTGAAAGTATAACAGGATCAGTTACAATAAAATCGTCCATACGCATACCATGGGCGAGTATCATGGGTTACATTACTTCGAAGCTTTATTAATACAATAATCAATAATGAAAAATCGACATCAATAGAGTTGTCCGTATTCCCAGTCAGTTCCCTTCCCCGCCCGCCATGTGCACAAAGACCGCATACATCCCCATAACGTCAAGGCTAAGTAACTAGAACGTCATAAGGAGTTGCAAGTCGCTCCCATACTGGCGCCATTTTGGTCGAGGCCAGGCAGGTCCAGAGTATAGTTTAATGTCTCCAATAAGTAGCGGCAGGACCAGAATTACATTTATGAAGAATGTTGAAGAGTAGGATGTTGAAAATCTGAAGCCATCGTTCTACAAACTCTCAACCAGCCTTGGATTGAAAAATCCTGAAGAATGTACAAACTGAAAACCAGTTTTTGTCTGCATAGCATCAGCAGCAACACTTGAGTCAGCTTTGTGTGAAGCCGCATCTTGATCCAATCTATACCGTCCCCTTGCACACATTCAGGGACCAGGCCGCAGGACATGTCTTCAGATCAAACGGATTGTGGGACAAGGTCCAGAATGAAAGAGTCACCAAAAGGCAAAAAGTTCCGCCGGACCCCGGGAGCCGGCCGCCTATGTCGGGGGCGATCTCAGGCCTCACCAGGGCAACAAGACTTGGGGAGGGGGCTGGAGCCAAGCACCCCCTTCAAGTCCGCGCTACCACACCGCCCCTCGGGGGGCCTCCGTCAAGCGGTTCAGGGAGGCACCGCAGGCAGCCGTTCTTCAGATCAGTGGCTCTCACCGGCAAGGCTCCCCTCCGTCAGCAGCAATCGTTGGCGCTGTGGTTGCGGCTGGAGGCCCCGCCTAGTCAATTGCCCGGCCTCTCCATGTCGTAGGCCGCAAGAGTGGTCGCAACTCTGCTGGCTGAGCGAGAAATACCGTCCCCCTGCACACATTCAGGGACCAGGCTGCATTGCGAGGGCACCGCAGGACGTGTCTTCAGGTCAAACGGATTGTGGGACAAGGTCCAGAATGGAAGAGTCGCTGTATCGCAAGAGTGGGTGAAATTTAGCCAGATGGCGGGTGAGACGCTGTAATAGCAAGAGCAGGCGCAACTCAGCTGGCCGAGAGAGACTTGGGGAGGGGGCAGGAGCTAAGCACCCCCTCCCAGTCCGAACCAATGAAAAGTGTTATTTTTAGGTCACATGACCTAGTCTTACATCATTAGGAACCGAAAAGGGAAATGAACCAATGAAAAGTTTTATTAACAAGTCACATGACCTGTTATGCTTACGTTACGCGCTCCGCGCCGCGCCCCGGATCGCTTCCGGGAAGCTGCGCTTCGCGCCTCGTGCACCGGAGCACTTCCGGGTGCGCTAACGCGGCGCATCATATGACAGAAGGGACAGGCAACAAGAACCATCAGTCAAAGAGGGGAGGGCAAGTTCTTCTCTACCGGGTTACGTTGGGGCTCCACCGGAACTGATCGAATTGGTAGTCTACAGTGTTTCTGGATGTTTCAGACCGAAGCTGGCGTCAGCATGAGAGCATTCTGTGGCTACGTCGTGGCCATTCCGCGAGCAATCATGGCAGTCGCTCCCCAACGGAAGTCTGCGGGAGTCGGGGGCTCCGGTGACTCTTGTAGAATCTTCAAGGCTGAGGGGACGCTTTTGGGAATGGGGCCCATGCCCTAGCAGTCAAGCGTCCGAGTTCCAGGGTTGCCCAGAGCCATCCTTGCAGGCCAGGCCCAAGTCTGTGGAGCCGACCGCCATTTCCTGAGCTCCGTGGCAGCCGCCTGTCGCTGTACCGCAAAAGTGGGTGCAATTCATCCGGATGGCGGGTGAGACGCTGTAATAACAAGAGCAGGCGCAATTCAGCTGGCCGAGCGAGGCCCTGTGCCGCAGGAGCGGGAGCACCTCAGATGGCCGAGTGAAGCGCTGGGGTGTAGCTGAGAAACCTCCACCTGGGGAGGTGGGGGAGGCTCGTTCGCGCCGCCTCTCCCTTCCAGTGCACCCCACGCCGTCTCCTGGCGCAGGTATATGTGATGGTTGGACCAGGGCAACGCAGGACGTGTCTTCAGGTCAAACGGATTGTGGGACAAGGTCCAGAATGGAAGAGTCACCAAAAGGCAACAAGTTCCGCCTGACCCCGGGAGCCGACCGCCTATGTCGGGGGCGATCTCAGGCCACACCAGGGCAACAAGACTTGGGGAGGGGGCAGGAGTCAAGCACCCCCTCTGAGTCCGCACCAGCACACCTTCCCTCGGGGGCCTCCGTCAAGCGGCTCAGGGAGGCACCGCAGGCAGCGGTTCTTCAGATCAGTGGCTGTCACCGGCAAGGCTTTCCTCCGTCAGCAGGGATCGTTGGAGCTGTGGTTGCGGCCGGAGGCCCCGCCTAGTCAACGCCCGGCCTCTCCATCTCGTAGGCCGCAGAGTAGTCGGGGAGAAATCCCGGGAACGGCGGCATGCATTTGGATCGATGTTGCAGCAGGCTGCCATGTAAATAGTTATTTAATAAAACGTTTTACCCTGTTACTTTGCTGGTGTGTTGTATAAATTTATAATATTTGCATAGGGGTTTGTCGTTGTTTCGGGCGGGGTGGGCGGCGGAGCTGAGCTGTCTTGCAGCTATCATGGCGTCAAGCTCAGTTCCTCTCACTAGTTTCATATTTCTCATGAGGGGTTGTTCCTAATGTTTCTATTTTAGCGAGGTCAAAAAGAGATCCCATTAGTGGCCTACTGATTTTGCTTGATTCCTTTTGTTTTTTCTAACGATTAAGACTAAACAGAGTATTGCGACTCTGTGCTTGTTTGTAAATAGAGAATGAACCAAAGAGAACCAATTCCAAAACAGTAAATGATTGGATAACAATCAATCAAATGGAGAGGGAAGCAGGCACGACGGATTACAACGTGGGCAAAGGCCTGCGTTACCTACCCTTCACTATCTGCAAAGAGAGAATACTCCTAAAAGAAAAGAGGGGGGGCAGCGTTCAAAGCACATCAGCGTGCATAGACACGAAAATGTTTTTACCTACCACGTACTTGACATTTTACAGCTTTTGGTATTTGCTATTAAAAAAACATTGAAATTCACTGAAAAAACCATAGGTTATAGACCATATATAGTTAGGAATTAGCATTTACAAAACCTTGAAAATTCACTGAAAAAACCATGGGTTATAGACCATATATAGTTAGGAATTAGCATTTACCAAACCTTATTTTACTCACACAAAACCATTGAAATTCCATATATAGTTAGTTGCACTAACTATATATCGCGCACCCGCAATCCACTGCTGATGATGTCACATATTACATCATTCATGGCATGGTCAGTGACATCACTTTTTCAGGAAAATGGTCTCATGGCGGTCCGGTCCTTCCCTGAAAGTTTGGGGGGGATTCGTCAAGCGGGGGCCGAGATAAAAGGGGGGTCCCAAAACGCGTTTTCCCCATGTTAATTTCCATAGGGCGGTCGATTTCACTTTTAGCCCGAACGGCTGAATGGATTTCCACCAAACTTGGCAAAATTGTAGGGACTGGTAGCCCGATGTGCCTTTGCTATGTCTCAAGATATGTGCTCCAGTGGATTTTGAGTAATTAAGGTTCAAAAAAATATATATATCTATAGCAGCGCTCCGGTAAGCGCACCGGTACGCGCACCGGGCGCGTCACGCGACTTGCGCGGAGAAAGCTGATTGGCTCTGGGGTGTCTGTAAACATTCTAAACAGTCCGGAGCGGCCGCCATCTTGTGTCTCGGTAGGATCGAGACACAAGAGGTGGCCAAAACAAAGGGGGAAATGACCATAAGGGGGCAGAGTAGACCCCCCTTGACCCCCTAGGTTTGATGTGGGGGCCATAAAAGGGCCCCACGGGGCAAAAAAAAAATAAAAAAAAATTTAGATTTTCGCGGGGTGAGCGCCCGGTACGCGCACCGGGCGCGTCACGCGACTTGCGCGGAGAAAGCTGATTGGCTCTGGGGGGTCTGTAAACATTCTAAACAGTCCGGAGCGGCCGCCATCTTGTGTCTCGGTAGGATCGAGACACAAGAGGTGGCCAAAACAAAGGGGGAAATGACCATAAGGGGGCAGAGTAGACCCCCCTTGACCCCCTAGGTTTGATGTTGGGCCATAAAAGGGCCCCACGGGGCAAAAAAAAATAATTTTTATTTTTTTATTTTCGCGGGGTGAGCGCCCGGTACGCGCACCGGTAAGCGTACCGGGGAGTGTACCATGGGGAAAAAGAATGACAGTTTTAAAAGTAGCTGATTAGAAAAAAAAATGTTTAGTTGTTTTTTTATATATACACATACATATATATAAATGCATATGCACATATATATATGCATATATGTCTATATGTGTGCGTGTAGAGAGAGGTAGAGAGGTAGAGGTGTAGAGGTAGAGAGGTAGAGAGGTAGAGAGTAGAGAGTGAGTAATAGAGAGTAGAGAGTGAGTAGTAGAGAGTAGTAGAGAGCAGTAGAGAGAGTAGCAGAGTGAGTAGTAGAGAGTAGTATAGTGAATAGTAGAGTGAGTAGTAGAGAGTAGTAGAGAGTGAGTAGTAGAGACTGAGTAGTAGAGAGTAGTAGAGAGTAAGTAGTAGAGTGAGTAGTAGAGAGCAGTAGAGAGTGAGTAGTAGAGAGTGGGAGAGAGTAAGTAGTAGAGAGTAGTGGAGAATATTCCAAAGTTTGGCACAGCACCACTTTCACAATGAGTCCAATCAAATCATATCACTTAGAGTACTTATTGAAGCGCTGAATCTTGGTGTATATTCAAATGCTTTTATTTTCCTTAAGTTTATGTACCACAGCCAGCCGAAACGTTTCGTTCTGTACAACAGAACTTCTTCAGGGCGTTCTTATTTCCTTCAAGTTATGTCGGTATCCCGTTGTCATATAACTAGATATTTCTTCCAAATGTTAGACGAGACATAAGTATATTCTTATTAAAAGTGACTAGGTATCAATTTTACCCACACAATTCGGGCAGACTTGAGTAATTTATAGCATCCTCAAAGTCAGTCTTTCAAAAATTCCAAAGTATAGGACATGATAATCCAAATCCAAATGTTTCTCAGGAAAAGTCATTTACAATCGTTCGGAATATCGGTGTTTGGGCAGATATGATCCAGGGACCCCCAGTATGCAAGGGGAATTAGTCCCCCCTCTGCAAAGGCGCCAGTGGCCTGCATTGCAGAGAGGTGTAACAAGGGTGTGGCCTCATTACACTTCTCTGCAATGCAGCTCCCTCGTGCATACTGGAGGCTCCTGGTGGACTAGTTGACCCCAGGGACCCCCAGTATGCAAGGGGAATTAGTTCCCCCTCTGCAAACGCGGCAGTGGGCTGCGTTGCAGAGAGGTGTAACAAGGGGCATAGTCTCATTACACCTCTGCAATGCAGCCCCAGGCGCATACTGGAGGTTCCAGGTGGGCTAATAGGCCCCCAGGGGCCCCCAGTATGCAAGGGGAATTAGTTTCCCCTCTTCAAACATGCACGGGGGCTGCGTTGCAGAGAGGTGTAAAAAGGGTTGTGGCTTCATTACACCTCTCTGCAATGCAGTCCCCTGGCGCATACTGGAGATTCCTGGTGGGCTTTCAGGTCTTATATAGTTAGGAATTAGCATTAAAAAAACCTTTGAAATTCACTGAAAAAACCACAGGTTTCACACCAGTTATAGTTAGGAATTAGCATTTAAAAAACCTTTGAAATTCACTGAAAAAACCATAGGTTTCACACCAGTTATAGTTAGGAATTAGCATTTAAAAAACCTATTAAATTCACTGACAAAACCAGTTATAGTTAGCTGGAAATTTTACTGATATAAAACCAATGAAATTCCACGTTATAGTTAGTTGGACTCACTATAACTTGCGCGTGCAATGCACTGCTGATGACGTCACATATTACATCACTCATGACATGGTCAGTGACATCACTCATGACATCACTGATGACACCATCCTTGTGACATAGTGACAGACCTCCTTTCACTGTAATGTAACCCTTGAAACACATATTCAAAAATAGAAACTGAAATTTAAAAAAAAATGGAGATACCCATATCAGTTACAACAAGCAATTCAGTAATTCCATCATCTATATGCACATCCAGTCATTCACCAACAGTTCTATATAGTCACTCATACATATACTCACTTATCATATGAAGTGATACACCTATACATCCTGTTACACACCGACAGTCATCCAAAAGTTACTCACACACATACTCACACGTGCAAATAAACTATTGAACATCCATTTATTTGAATATAGAGTTATACACACACTTCCACCTTACTTGTATTGAAAATTACACATATTTATTCTCTTAAACAATCACTTATAGAAACACATACTTATTTAAACAGGAACTCTTACAATCTCTTACTCTCACATATACTCACTTATATACATCAATATTCACATATACTAGATTAAAACATATGTAGTTACTGATAAAGACACTAGTGAGACAGTCATTCACTCACTAACAAACACATATACACACTCATCCATCCATACAGTCCTGCACATATGCTGTCTTCAAAACACATACAAACAGCGAGTCAGTCACTCATGCATCTATGTGCTAAGTAATACCCCCACCAAACCATATAGACACTCATACTGATACTAAGAGAAACATCTAATAACCCATATACATACGCATGTAGCTACTTACCAACACATGTAGCCACTTATAAACAAAGTGAAACAATAATATATATATTTAAATATTTAAACATTACTCACTAATATTTATTTTTCAGAAAGACACATATTCACTGGATGGTGTCATCAGTGATGTCATGAGTGATGTCACTGACCATGTCATGAGTGATGTAATATGTGACGTCATCAGCAGTGCATTGCACGCGCAAGTTATAGTGAGTCCAACTAACTATAACGTGGAATTTCATTGGTTTTATATCAGTAAAATTTCCAGCTAACTATAACTGGTTTTGTCAGTGAATTTAATAGGTTTTTTAAATGCTAATTCCTAACTATAACTGGTGTGAAACCTATGGTTTTTTCAGTGAATATATATATATATATATATATATATATATATATATATATATATATATATATATATATATATATATATATATATATATATATATATATATATACATATACATATATTCACAGAAAAAACCATAGGTTATAGACCATATATAGTTAGGAATCTGCATTTACAAAACCTTGAAAATTCACTGAAAAAACCATAGGTTATAGACCATATATAGTTAGGGATTAGCATTTAAAAAACCTTATTTTATTTGCACAAAACCATTGAAATTCCATATATAGTTAGTTGCACTAACTATATATCGCGGACCCGCAATCCACTGCTAATGATGTCACATATTACATCATTCATGACATGGTCAGTGACATCACTGATGACATCACTGATGACATCTCAAATGACATCACTGATGACATCACTGATGACATCACTGATGACAACACCCAGTGACTGTATGTTTCTGTAAAGTTAAAATATGTCTTACATATTGAAGAATGAGTGGATGTATAAGTGTCTGGATGAAGGATTTAGTAGGTGCATGACTGACTGTATGAGAGAATGATTAAATGTGTCTCACTGAGTGTATGGGTTAGTGATTAAAGTGTCTTAATTTGGCAATCATTATTTATGTTGTTCTGTAAACTGCTGCATGTTTAAATCAGTAGCTATATCAGTAACTATATGGGTTATTGAATGGTTGCCCAAGTATTTGTATGGGAGACTGAGTATGTGTGTGGGTGGCTGGGAGGTGTATAACTCTGTGCATAGATGTGTGAGCAGTTGATTCCCTAGGTGTATGGGTTCAAAAGTGCATGTAGAAACAGCTGTATGGACAGTTGACTGTGTGCATGAGTATATTGGTGAGTGAATGGATATCTCAGTGCTACATGTCAAAGTAAGTACATATGTAAAACACACTCCATGTGAGAGTTGACATATATAAATAACTGAACATAAGAGCCAGTGAATGTGTGAGTGGCTGTATGAATCATTGTGAACTTGTATCAAGGATTGTATAAGAGAGTAAATATGTGTTACTATATGTTTGAATAAGTAAGGTGTGTATAACTGTATAGTTGAGGAAATGGAGATGTGATTGATTCTTTGCATGACTGACTAGGTGTGTGAGTAACTCCATGGATGTGTGACAGTCTGTGAGTGCCTGTTTACACTGAGTGTATCTAAGGTTATATTAGAGTCTGAAGATGTATTATCACATAAATGATATCATCAGTGATGTAATCAGTAATGTCAAATGAGATGTCAGTGATGTCATCAGTGATGTCATTTGAGATGTCATCAGTGATGTCATCAGTGATGTCATTTGAGATGTCATCAGTGATGTCATCAGTGATGTCACTGACCATGTCATGAATGATGTAATATGTGACATCATTAGCAGTGGATTGCGGGTCCGCGATATATAGTTAGTGCAACTAACTATATATGGAATTTCAATGGTTTTGTGCAAATAAAATAAGGTTTTTTAAATGCTAATCCCTAACTATATATGGTCTATAACCTATGGTTTTTTCAGTGAATTTTCAAGGTTTTGTAAATGCAAATTCCTAACTATATATGGTCTATAACCTATGGTTTTTTCTGTGAATTTCATTGGTTTTTTAAAAGCTAATATCTATAGCTGTAAAATATATTCTTTATTAAGTGACGTATCACGTAGCCCGTGAGACGCCTCATGATGCATCGCATAACCGTGACGTATCGTCTCTGCAGCGCAAACCAAACCCAAAACGTAAGCGCGCCAGAACACGCTTAAAGATATATATATATTTTTTTAACCTTAATTAGACAAAATCCACACGTGCACATATCACAAACGTTCAAAAAACACAATATGTCGGACTCCCGTTACGCTGCCGGTTAGCTGCCCGGTTAACGTACCAGGAAGCACCTTTACCGCGAAAAATCGCAATTTTTTTTTCTTTTGCCCCGCAGGGAACTTTAATAGCCCCCTCATCAATCCTAGGGGTTCAGGAGGGGTCTGCCTTACCCCTTTCATTCATTTACACCTTTTTTTTTCCACCTATTGTCTCTCGATCCTACCGAGAGACAAGATGGCGGCCGCTCTGGACTGTTTACAATGTTGACAGCCAATCAGCTACTCCTCAGGATTTTTTTTTTTTTTTGGGCCCCGCGTGGTTTTATAATATCCCCCTCATCAATCCTATGGGGTCAGAAGGGGTCTACCTTGCCCTCTTTCCTTCATTTCCCCCTTTGTTTTGGTCTCCTCTTGTCTCTTGATCCTACCGAGAGACAAGATGGCGGCCGCTCCGGACTGTTTACAATGTTGACAGCCAATCAGCTACTCCTCAGACTCCCGTTACACTGCCGGTTAGCTTCCCGGTTAGCTGTCCGGTTAGCTGCCCGGTTCGCTTACCAAGACGCGTCTCTACGGCGAAAAAATCGGATTTTTTTTTTTTTTTTTGGGGCCCCGCGTGGCTCTATAATATCCCCCTCATCAATCCTAGGGGGTCAGAAGGGGTCTACCTTGCCCCCTTTCCTTCATTTCCCCCTTTGTTTTGGCCTCCTCTTGTCTCTCGATCCTACCGAGAGACAAGATGGCGGACGCTCCGGACTGTTTAGAATGTTGACAGACACCGGAGGGCCAATCAGCTTCGCATCGCAAAGTTCCGATACGCGAAAAGTTCGCTAACCGGATCGCTGCCCGGAGCGCTGTTACAGATATATATCTTGATTTAAACGTTAATTTCTCAAAATCCACTGAAGCACATATATTGAGACCTAGCAAAGGCACATCGGGCTAACAGTCCCTACAATTTTGCCAAGTTTCGTGGAAATCCATTCAGCCGTTCGGGCTAAAAGTGAGTCCAACCGCCCTATGGAAATTAACATGGGAAAAACGCGTTTTGGGACCCCCCTTTTTTCTCGGCCCCCCCTTGACGACCCCCCCCCAAATTTCCAGGAGCTGCTCAGAAACAAAATGTGCCATTTTCCTGAAAATTTCAGCCGATTCCGTCCACAAACGCCAAAGTTATTAGACATAGAATTTTCAGAAATCCCATAGGGAAAAAATCCTAACTATATATACCTACTGGCGACCGCCAGTAGGTAATATATATATATATATATATATATATATATATATATATATACTATATA